>NC_085843.1:136593044-136893044 GCF_035594765.1 Anolis carolinensis
CTTGAAGGAGAGATTCTTGACAGTAGAGGGAATTAAATGCTGAAGATAATGACGAGAATTACAATGTGAGCATTGGATGGCAACCAAATTTGTAACTCATAACACAGACATTCTGGCAGTAGATGATATTCTCTATCCCCACCCCTAACCAGGAAAAGCATTTACTCCATTTATTTGCATACCTCATGATTTTAATTATCTGTATAACTGCATTATTCTTTGCTTCTTGTTGTCTCCGATCTACCAATGGCTTTTAGAGACCATGTAAGTAGACTATTGGGAGCTAAAAGTCTTGTTTTAAATTTTCAGAGTGATTTCTAATAGATTTTAAAGGCACCCCCCCCCCCCCCCCGTGACCTGTTGGGAAAGCTATGTAACCAGGCAACTGTAATGAAGAGAAGGGAGACATAGATGCAGGGCAGGAGGACCATTTGCTCTTTTTATAAATGACCAGCACCAACCACATCTTAGCTGCATCATTAAATTGGAGAAAATTAGCTTGAAATGTCAAGATGGGATAATCCTTTCTTCTTCCTTTCTAAAGAGCAATATTTATCTTTAATTCCTTGGACTAACTTTGGATTCACACCATGCAGTTACACACCTAAACCCCACCTCTTTAGAGCAGACAGGAGTAACAGAGAAACTCCCCAACACATACCTTTTTAAAAAGCAGTGAAGAGTCAAGGTTGACCCCACAAATATTGCTCATCATCTACTGTCCTCAGAAAGGAAAAGGGAGAGACAGGGATTCCAGTTATATACAGCACTGCTTCTTAAACTGTGGATTCCAACCCCAAATGGGGTCCTCTTAGCTAAATGTTGGGACCATGAAAAAATTGGCAACAGTGAATGCCACCCACAAACACAAAAATAATAACAATAATGATCAGTATTTACAGTGGACTCTGCAACAAATGTTTCATCTGTAGTCCACAAATACAAAAGTCAGCCTATTTTGTAAGCCTTGCAAATACTGATTTATTATTGACAATTTTTTGACTTTTATACTTATTTTATAAACTTATATACCTGGGGTCACATAAAATTTTCTTGGGCATAAAAGGGTCACAAGTAGAAAAGGTTTGAGAAGCCTTGTTATAGATATAATGGGTGGTTGCCTCTTTAGACAAGGTGCTCAAGCAGAGCATATGGCCAGAAAAAATGAAAAAATCACACAGAGAACATATAAAGGTTTGCTAGCAAAAACATTTCACTTGCTGCATTTTCTTGAGACATATGACTTTATCACATGGACAAACTTACCCATCCTAGGATGCTTTCAGCACAGTTCAGGGACAGAGCCTGCTGGATCCCATCAAATGACACACAGCTACTTTCCACGGGACTCCATCCAAAAACTGTGCTGAAAGCATTCTAAGATGGAACAACAAGAATACGGCAGGCTTCCCATGTTCTCATTGCCAGCAATGGGGCAAGCACAGGGGAAGCCAGACAGTGATGCTTTTCCCCATGTGATGAAGAAGACGAAGCTGAGGGTGAATTCCCCTGCTGCCCATGGATTTGCCACAATGCCTGGTGAATATCTCTCACTGTTGTACACGTAAGGGCAACTAATGTGATGAGGTCCCTAGAGCTGAAAAGGAGGAGGCAGCAGTTATATACAGGTAGTGGTTGCCAGCTCCACCCCCAAACAGGCCAGTGACTTGATGGAAACTCTTCCTCTTTAGAACAGGGTTTGCTCTTTAGAAGGAGATTAAACAGCCAGAAACAGAGAGAAACTCCTACCTATGGATAAAAAATGAGAGATTTAACCCCCAAATAGTTATAACCATCTTCTCTCTTGATTTGAGATGAAAAGACAGAGGCTCCAGATATATAGAAGTAATGGTTGATAGCTCTGCCCCCAAGCAAGTCAGATGACCTCATCACATTGAGGTCGAGAAGCGTCTTCTCAATGCTTCTTGATGCTGATGGCATACAGAGTCCCTCAGAGACAATCAGATGACACAGGGCTACTTCCAGCGGGACCCCATTAGTTTGCCATGCAGAGAAATGGAACACCTAACTCCTCATAGAAGAAGCTTGGGAGGAAGCAGGAGGAAATCGGGGATAGTGGGGAAACATCATGGAAAGGGATCCCATGACCCACAACATTAAGGGAATGCAGTGTTACTTCCCCACTATCCCCCCTGCTGTCCCCTGGCTTCCCAGACTTCATGTGATGAAGTTCTTAGACTCAGAAGAAGTCCTGCCTCCTTAGACTACACACTAAAGGAGAGACATAACCAGGAAAAAGGAAGCACCTGCAGACCCAGACATATTAATTTTGAATATTATTTCCATCCCTATGTGAGAATTGTCCCAATGAGTCTATGGGATATATAGTTACAACAATTTTATCATCTCACTTATGTAACATTGTTCTTGTCTTTACTCTCCCTAAGGATTTGTGCCATTTCAGTAACAAAAAACTGATTTGCCTGGAGAATATTTTTGAAGTGTAAGATGTTAGATAAAAGAATTCAACAGCCATAAAAACAATTGACAATCTCATATTAATGTTTATAAAACTACCATTGTTTCAAATACCTGACTGCCAAAGCACACAATTTCCAGTCCCCAAGGAAGCATTAAAAACAGATTTTTTTTCCTCATGCAAAAGACATTCAATAGAAGTCTTGTGCAGAAAAATAGTATAAGGTAAGGTATTAGTTGACAAAGCCTCCAGCTGTTCTTGCAGAAATGTATTATGCCCGTGTGCTTAAATGGCTTCTCTCAATGAAAGTGAATGATGTACAATAATTTTCTACCTCAGTGAATGAATAGCTATCACAATCAACTGGAAAAGTATGTTTTTACCATCTGTTCCATAACTGCGGTTTTTCAAGAATATAAAAGGTAAGCAAATATTATAAAAGGAAAAAGAATGTTGAATGTTAAATTGTAATAAGAAATAATTCTCAGCAGTGCAGTGCTGTAAACTATTTGTGAGCCATTTATAGCGCTAGTCGGGTGCTTAAATTATGGAGAAACAGTTTCTGTATGTGGGATCCTATACCCTTCAATGTTTACTTGTTGTATATGAGATGACTCTAGACTTTAGTTTGCTACTTTCTACTTCCAACTTCTGGTATGCTTCATTTTCCCTCACTGGTGTTGGTCTATGTAATGTCAAATTCCAGGCATCTTGAGTCAAATTCTGTTATTTCTAAATCTGTACTAAGAATGAGAAGAATGAAGCAGGTAATGCAGATGTTTCCTCATCTCCAAATGTGTATACTATATATCATGTAGAATTAAGATTGTTATCCACAAAAATGCATGCTTTCATCATTTTCTTTCTTTCTTTCTTTCTTTCTTTCTTTCTTTCATTTCTCTTGCTTTCTTTTGTACAATAGGCTAAGACAGCAAATTTTTGCAAAATGTTTCTAATGTTTTTCAAAACAATGATAAGAACCAATATGGTGCAATGGTTTGAATGTTGGTCTACAACTCTCAGGGTTCCATTCCCTGCTCAACCACGGAATCACACTGGGTGACCTTGGACAAGTCACATTCTCAGCCCTAGAAAATCCCATAAAAGGTTTACCTTGGGTTCATCATATTTCAAAAATGATTTGAAGGTGCACAACAACAACAACAACAACAACAACTGATTATAATATAATAATATAATCTAATTAGCACATACAAAGAATCCTCTTTCACATGCTTTTGGATTTGATAAATGAAAAACTAATTGATAGTTGCACAACAGGTGGGATCAAAGCCTTGGTGGCACAACTTTGAGATCCAACATAACTACTATGGATCAAATAGTAACATTATATTAAAAGTGTATAGGATCTTAATCTCAGGAAGCCATGCTGTCAAATAGTATGGTTTAAATAATTATATCCTGTCCCATGTTGAGTGGTTTCCTAATAGCAGATACATGCATGCTAAGGTCTGAGGTGGAGCACCTTTATATTTTTCTCATCCAAACAGGCTCCAAAACACGCAAGCTCACTCACTTTTACAAGAGGTGTCCAAACGACAGCTCCAGCAAAATCAAATTAATTCAAGACAAAGCAGGAAAACTTTGCTTTGTTTCAAATTAATTTGATACCTGGTAAGACCCAGATATTTAATAAGATCCAGATCTTTCCAGGTATGGACCCAGTGTGGATTGAGCCTGGGGATAGAGTAATATGATCCCAGGCCCAATTCACATAGCCTTCTTGGATTTTTCAGGCTCCATGAGCCTGGAAAATCAAGAGGGTGCCAACCCCCTCTCCAACACTCCCCAAAAGCCTGTAAAATTAAAACTTACCCGGCAGCCATTAAAGTACTCCTGGAGTCCTCCTGGAGTGTAGAAATGACACACCTGGAGACAGGAAAGGGGGGTGCGGAGGAAAATCACTCCTCGACCCTCCGCCCTGTCTCATAGTGCATACTTGCCAGAAGGACTCCAGAAGTACTTAAAAGGCAGCTGGGCAAATTGTTTTAATTTGGGGGGGGGGGGTTGGGGGAGTCTTCTGGGTATCTGGGTATCTAAACACCTCTCTGGGAAAGCGTGGGGAGACATGTGGGAGCTTAAATGCAAGCCTAAGCGTTTTTTTTTAAAACACACTTTGGAGTGCATTTAAGTGAAGTCTGGAAGTGCCCAGAGTTAAGTTGAAAATAAAGAAGTAGAAAAATGCAAATTAAGCTTCATCTGATGGCATGCTATTCTGGTTTGTTACTTCTCTTCCTCTTACATGCCCCCCAAGATCTATTCAGACACATAAAGGTTTTAATCTAAACCAAACATATGAGAAAGAATGTGTGCTAATCCCACCCCACCCCATCAATGAAAGTTGATGGTTCTGGAGAACTATTTCTATGTGTGGGGTCTCTTCTACAAGTTAAATATTAATATGTCAGATTTTTCAGGCTCCAGATATGAATGGAAACCTTCCACTCAATCAACAGCCTCTCTCCTTCAGAGCCATTGCTATTCATGTGATCTGAATGATAATGGATGATGGAATCTCACTGCTTTCCTTGCATGTTGATTTAATACCCTTCTGGGTGCCTACCAGAGCTTCTCCCTCTCTCTCTTAAACAGAACATACACATACTGCACACTGAAATTGTGACATGGGATGGACTACATACTGTATTTTTAAAAAACCCTACAAGCCATCTATGTTACATACTAGTGTTACAGCCTCTCACTGTGTACAGATTTATATTTAGTTTATTCATACTGTCACTTCAACTAATTATTTTTTCTTTCTCTGGCTCTGAAATTTTTACATGGCATAACATTGGAAACTGATGTTGAGATTTTTATGCTCAAAAGCAGCCATAACAATTCATGTTTCTTTTAATATTTACAGTTACTCCTGCTTTTGTACATTTGTTTGATTGGTAGCATTCTTTGACACCTTTCTTTTGTTTCCTAAATGGAAAACCCAAATAGCAGTGAAGGACATTTGCAAAGCTAATGCACTCTAATAGTGAAATGTTACTCCCTTATGTAAAGGAGGGAGAAATAAATTAAACTTGGATTCTTCAGATAATCAACCCAACAATGAACCCTCATCGGGAAAAGCATAATTTGTACTAACACTTTCAAAAGAAATGTTCACAACAAAAGGTAAGAGCCATAGCAATTATACAGGCAAGCATATCTTCCATCTTAAGTATAGTCTATTGTGTTCCTTGTGCTTGCCAGAGTTCCATTTCTACCCATCACATCTTACTTTATACAGCTTAATGTCAGTGTGCCATGAATGCCACACAAAGATTTCTTGGACTCAAAATGTACTTTCAAATATGTTATTATGCCTCTTAAATCTCCACATATCAAAACAGTGGTCCCAGGAGTCTTCACACAGTCTTACTTCTGTATTTGTTTTCTGATCTATGATATACTAGTTCTCATTCAGTGACTGAGAAGCTAAGATTTCCAATGTGCTCAACAAACACTTCACAAACATAGTGTCCATACGTTTGCCATTGTTATACACATATAATGTAGACACCAATGCAGAGATATCACTAATAGTTACATTATTCTTGAGCAAAATCACTTGGAGGAGTTCTTCAGGTTTGAAGAAATGTAACACATGATTAAATATTTTCTTCCCATGATGAAAAAAATTGCACACCACAGAACAATATAACACCAGTGAGGAGCAGCTTACTTGTCAACCAACGTTACTAATTTTCTACTGCAGTTTTAAAGAAATACATGTGTAACTACTGAATGAGATTTTCAGTACATACCTCAGAATTTTAAATGGTACCATTTCCCAAGAATTCTACTTAGAGATGTTTTTAGAATACTGATGAGAACTAGTCATCCCATTATCATGCAATGCTCTTCAAAAAGCTGAAAACTGATAAATGATTCTATCCGTATAAATCTTTAACAAAAGGTGATTTTCCCCCTCTAATCTTAAGGAAAACCAACCTGTGATCATCACGTCAGACTATGTTGTGCTGCTAATCAAACCATCATCTTCCAAAAGTTTTCCCACTAAAACATATTCCCACAAACAGGAATATTGTTTTTGCTTTGAGCTACAAAAGGTGGTTAGCATGGCCTAGTGATTGCGTGTAATATCTTCCAATATTGAATCAGACCAAATGTTCTGTTACTGACTGTGAGGGAAATAACACAGGCAAGGAAGGACTTCAACTATGAGGAGAAACAATTTGACATTGTCCTGCTAAGAATTTGATTTCAGTGTTGTTTTTGATGAACATAATTAATCTCCTTCAGAATTTAATGGTTTGGGTTTGTTCTAAGGTGAATGTGTTTTCACTTCTTGATTAATTGGTGCCATTACCGCTTAACTGCTCTGATTAAACATCTATTTAAATATTACCTGTTAAAGTCGCAGTAGATTTCCTTTTTATATTTGAGCTATTAACCCTTTGACTTGCCAACCTCATGATGCCAGAACTGAAATTAGCACATTAGTGGGCTGACATTCATTAATACCAAAGATGGCCTTTGAAACCAACATATAAGTCCATTTAGGACTGAAGGTTCCACACATAAATACTACCTTGGACAATTATGCCTAATAGCTAGATAGTTCAAATGGTGACAAATGATTGAGAAAATGTCACCTACATGTAAAGGATATTGCTAATGACTCTGACTTAGAGGATAGTAATCACACTAAGCAACAACGCTGAATAGCTGTTTTCATGGCTTTAGTCATGTGCATTCTTTTAAAACTGGAAAATACATAGTTCAAAACAACATCATAGGAATCTATTTATCTGGACAACGCATATTTTCTAGAGTCTACTTGGAAGTTTGGGCTGTCAAGTCATGGTGCTTTAGGCAGTAGTCAAAATTGCTCTTAAACTTATTCAAAACTTGGGGATTAGGAGATAGTTACCAAGAGAGGTAGGGCCCAATGAAGATATTTTTCAACAAAGGTCTTTAACTGCACCATACTCATCCTTCAAAGATTTGATGAAATAAAGGCAACAGAGAATAATTTATTTGCTAATCACACTACTGTAGAATAGGTTCCAAAATGGGCCCTAACCATTGGGTTCATCTTTCTCCACTGCCATTGCCTACTATATGTTTTGTTACTTGAGCTCCAGAAAAAACAAGCTTCTGGTTCTCTGTACTGAAATAAAGAAGTGACAATGTCAGTTGCCCAGGTCATCTCACAATTTCCTAGATCAATGAGAGCATCACCAACTCTAGCAGCTAGAAAATCTTTCAGAGATATTTGGAATTTGGGTCAATTGGTTTCTGGAGGCAGTGTGGTTGGACCTTTTTAATGAGTTGGGGATCTGAACAAGTCAAACCCCTATCAGATAGTTTGTCCACAATAATGGGATTATTTGTATGCTACCCAAATTGACAATAAAGTTTAGGATGAAGTTTTGTCATTGATAAGCCAAATGGGGGGAACAGCATACTTTAGGGGAGCTGTACTAATGATTTCAGTATTTGAAAGTATGAATAAGGTCTTGATAAATAAAAATCTTATCTTGTTCATGTTATGTGCCGCAAGACTCAAAATAGTCAAAACATGGAAAAAACTACAGAATTTACATATCAATAAAGAATTGATTAAATAAGATATGGGCTATATCCCTTTCGATTGTGATAATGCATGGAAACCATTTATCAGCTTTTTGTATAAAAGCATGGTGAACTCAAACCAACAAACAACCAAGAAAGATTGTGGATGAACAACTAGAAAATACATTATAATTATTATATGGAATTAAAAAAAAATTAGAATAAGTAAAAGTAATAGAACTGACAGAGCTGTATTTTTATAACACTATATGAATGATAGTTGGGCTGGGGGCATGTACAGATTTGGGAATACACTATGTATCAAGGCAATTGTAATATGTTAAAAACAAAAAGTTATAAAAATAAAGAAAAAGGTAATAAATTAAAGCGTGGACTGTCATGCAGCCCTTTTTTCTCCATTCCACTAGACAATTTGGTAGCACTGTGAAAAATCTGATAGTGGTGGGGCCATAGAAATGGTAATAGACATCATATAGTGATACCGGTCTGCATGATGCCCACTCCTCTTTTACATGAAAAAGAACATGTGTTCAACCCTTGGCATCACTAATTGTAAGATCCATGCAACAGTTAACAAGAAGACATACGTATTGGTTTTTAATAGAGGAGGCAGTACAGGGATAAATGAGGAAATACTCTTAACTTGGTAGAGGCCAACTTCCTACATTCCTATTTTTATTTTAAAGTGAAAGATATGTCTAGCCACCAGAGCAGTATTAACATTTAATAATGTAATTATAAAAAATTCCTTTATCTCACAAGGCAATTATTACCAATTAAACTACACATCAAAAGACTGTTTATCGCTAGTGACTGTTTTGCACATGGTAAAAAAACAAGTCACAGCATCATGTTTTCAGGTTGCAGCTCCTTCAGGCCAGTGTTTTTGATGGGAAATGTTACATCACACCATGCTAATTTTCTTTCTATTCTGTGCTGTGTGCCGTGGATTTTTGAATAATGTGTAAAGCAAACACAGGGACAGCAATGAGTTCTTTTGAACAGGGCTAGAGAATTATGAAGGAGCCCCGGTGGCGAAGTGCGTTAAAGCACTGAGCTGGAGTCCGAAAGGTCCCAGGTTCAAACCCCAGGAGCAGCGTGAGCGGCCGCTGTTACCTTCAGCTCCTGCCAACCTAACAGTTCGAAAACATGGCAATGTGAGTAGATCAATAGGTACCGCTCCAGCGGGAAGGTAACGGCGCTCCATGCAGTCATGCCGGCCACATGACCTTGGAGGTGTCTACAGACAACGCTGGCTCTTCGGCTTAGAAATGGAGATGAGCACCAACCCCCAGAGTCAGACATGACTGGACTTAACGTCAGGGGAAACCTTTACCTTTAGAGAATTATGGACAAATGATAATTTAGGGCCGCAGAAGTTTTTGCTTGTTTAGATGTAAAGGGTTATATTCCTGGGGATGTGTGAGGAATTTACTCCATTCAATTCCAGTCAGCACCATCTAGATCAAACGTGGACCAAATATAATCAATATTCTAGAATCCACACCTTGTTGGATGGCTGTTGGAGCATTCAATCAAAAGCTCATATTTTAAAAGCGCATACAGAAAAATGTGCACATTTCAAATGTACAGAAAAGCACAGTATGTATTCTACAACATTTCGTAGTTGAAAATTGGGATACATGCGGTCAAGCAACATCAGACCATAGTCAAGATAGCTAACATTATTAATGAGGAAGAACAGACAAGCTTGAAGAGCCTGCAGCATTTTTCCAAGCCTGCAGGGTAGGGCAACACTTTGCTCGCTTCTCTGCTCTCCACTCACTGTGTTAACTGAATTCAAAATACGTCCATTCTTTAAACTCAGTTTGAGGCAATTGATGAAAGTGAGAGAAAGGGGGAGTAACTGAGACACTGAAAAAGTGGGACAACAGAGAATTAATTGTGGCTGTTTCTGCTAAATTGGGACAGTTGGAAGTTATGATAAACCAAGCAGACTTTGGGGTTGTTGTATGTTCAAGCACACTTTAATCCAGTGGGAAAATTCCTACAGGCTGCATGAGCTCCCAACTCCCATTTCCATTTTGAGATAAATTACCAAACTCCTCCTCCAAAAGTGCCAAAATATGAAGCAATATATCTTTTTGTTTAAAAAATGTGTATGTCGTTTTGTTGGTTTGATCCATAAACGCTTGTGCATGATTTAATGATATTCAATCAAACTTGGTACATGAGCCAACTTAAATTACTGGTAGTGATTGGGGGGGGGGGTGATAATAGAGGACGATGGGATTTGGAGTCCACACATGAGAGTTATGTGAATCCCACTCATCAAGGATCTGGAACAAACTTGGTACACACATCCTTCATGATCCAGTTTAAAATACGTATGGAATTTGTGGGGAGATAATGGATGATAGGAGTTGGAGTCCAGCCACATCCAAAGAGCCATATGATTCCCACCCATGACTGAAGACATGGCTCTCCTCCTAACCAATTACATGATTCAGCTTACTCACCAGGCTACATCTCCTAACATCCTTATGCCTACACAAGGCAGGATGGGAATGATAGTATTTACAGCCCAAAACCAAGGCTGGTTAAGAGGAGAGCATTGCAGCCATGAGTAGGCATCCAATCACATCTAAAGAGATGTGTCATTCCCACTAGTGATGGATCTTGGCCAAATTTGGTACATATGCACTTTATAATCCAATTTAAAATATTAGTAGGGTTTGGGGGTCTCATAGAGGATTATGGGAGTTGGACTCCAGGCACATCTGAGGAGCCATATGATTCCCACCCATGACCTGTGGCTCAGCTGTCCTCCTAACCTATCAGGCAGCTCAGTCTACTTGCCAGGCCACATCTTCCAGCATCCTTTCTTTTTGCTAGGCTGGCTGGGGATTATGGGAATTATCATTCAACAACAAGAATGAACCATCTGACCAGGTAAGAGACCTGTGAGTTGCAGCCCAGTCAGATCTCAAGTTGATGACAGTTGAAGCCCAGCCATATCTGTGGCTCACAGGAGTTCCATCTGGCCAGATCTGGAGCTGTTAGGAGACGAAGGCTGACCACGTCTTAAACTGATGAGATTTGCAGCCTATCAGATGTACAATTTTATAAAAGTACCCATTATATAAGTATGCATTTTCTAATGTGACCATTCACTCAGGTTGGACCATAAGTAATAATACAATGCGCTTAGAGCCAAGGTTAGGAGTAGTGTGGGGTGAAAACAGAAATCAGACAAAAGCAGAAAGAGACTGAAGGATCAAAGGGCAATCAAAAGATGCAGGACCATATCAATCTTCAGGCAGGTCTTGTTGTTTGAGCAAGGCTTCACTGGAAGTCCTTCTCTTATTTGAGCAAGACGTAATTGGAATCAGAAGCCTTGTTATGGTGCTTCCGGAGGACCTAAGAAATATTTGGTGCAGTTGTGGCCAATACAGGTCCTAAGGATGTTAATCTGTTATGCCCAGAAGTGGGCAACAACTGATGCCTTCTGAGTTTCTAGTGTGCAGTGAAGACTATACTATTACAATGAGCCTTTGGATTATAAAATTAGTGGTATCTATCCTGTCAGTTTTTTAAACCTGACAGGATAGACTTGCTTTTAGAGCTGTTTTTAAATGAAACATTTGGAGGGTTTTAAATGATCTTCGATTATTAATTGGATATTTTTATAGTGTTATTTATTCAGCCATAGGAAACTAGATTTCAATTCAGCATGAGGAAGAAAATTTTGATAAGTTTTACTAAACATTATGTGGGACATGAAGTATTCCCTTCATCTTGATAGATTCCTTATATTATTTTTAAGAATGCAAAAAAATGTAGTCATAATAAAAACAAATAGAAGTAACAAATAAAACAGGATCAAACATTGAAAATACATTTACAAGCCCAAATGTTTTTGAGCAGACACTGAAATAACTACAGTGTAATGCATTGCAGAGAGGTTATTTTATATTTTGGGGGCCACATTCAATGCACCTTGTTGACTGTTTACTTGAAAGAACTAATCCTGATGAACTTCAGTATGTGGTGGATTTTCTGGCTGAGAGAGAAAACAGAAGAATTAATTTTATACACTTGACCTATCACTTCTTGAAATCAATTCTGATTCTTGTTTACTTCACTAACTCCCTGAATACATCATACAACACCAAACTTGTGGTGACTGCTAAATGAACACTGCATATTAAAGAACACTAATTATCAATTACTTAGGTTCGAGGTATATGCTTCACTACATTTGATCAGCATATTCATCCAAACATTCATTGGATGTTCAGAGAAAAGATGCTCAACAGAAAGTGAAGAAGTTTTAACTTCAAGTGATCTAATCAAAGACCAATCATCACTTAAACTCTTTCCAAATAAGTGGAATGGTCCTTTACGGAGGCCTAGACTTATGATCTATAAGAAACCAATTTAAAATGTTTGAAAAAAAATGGTTAGAAATATTAGTTCTTCAAATGGGTATGTCTATGTGCAGTCTATTTATGCTTTGTATAATAAGTATGAGAAACCTCATACTTATTATTAGGGGTATGCAAAGCTTTGAAGCTCTCTTTTGTAATTCGTACTCATACTATGAAAAAAAGAGATCCCAGAGATACTGAAACAAAAGACAACAATCAATATTACAGCTAAAGTAAAATATCTGGGAATTCAATTGACAAATAATTACTTGGAACTATTTAGAAATAATTACAAAAAAGTATGGAAAGAGATACAAAACCATTTGCAAAGATGGAATAATTTGTACTTGCCTCTACTTTGAAGATTTTCGACAATTAAAATGAGTGTACTTCCTAAAATGATATATCTGTTTCAAACAAATCTCATTTTGACAAAGGATGCATATTTTAAAGTTTGGAATAAAGATTTGACAAAGTAAAAAACCTAGAATAAAAATGAAACAACTATAAGATGAGAAAGATAGAGGAGGAATTGCATTACCAAATATGGGGCTATATCATGATGCAGCAGAATGAACATGGATTAAAGAACTGATTTTTTTAAAAAGATAATTAGCAATTGAAATAACAGATTTAAGGTATGGTTGGCATGCATAGCTGATATATGACAAAATGAAATTGGACTTTAAGGACCACCAGATAATGAACTCATTGATGAGAATATGGAATAAATATAAATATAAATATGTTTATAATAAAATATTAGAATAAACAAAATTGCAAGAGAACACCAAGGAGAGAATATCTATTTTATAAACAATTATTAGATAAGGGGACATCTTATCTCTGCTTTGAACTGGATTATATGGCAGTGTAGACTAATGTAATCCAGTTAAAAGCAGATAATGTGTAGAAGGGACCTGAGAGTCATTGGTACCTATTACCACAGATAAAGGACAAATGTTTAAGAAAACTATTTGAATTCCTTCTGTGTAATTTCTTACTTGTACAGTTGATAAAGACCCTATGATCCAATGGGCAAAAAGTATGATCTGAACAGTAAATCTAGAACAGGGGTCCCCAAACCAAGGCCTGGGGGCCAAATGCGGCCCTCCAAGTTCATTTATCTGGCTCCCGCCCTCAGTTTTAGACTTAGGCTTGCCCAGGGTCTGAAATGAAGGCACACAACAACAACAATGCTAATTAACTTATCTCATTGGCCAGAAGCAGGCCCACACTTCCCACTGAAATCCTGATAGGTTTATGTTGGTTCATTTAAAAAAATATTGTATTGTTCTTTTGTTGTTGTTGTTGTTGTTGTTGTTGTTGTTGTTGTTGTTGTTTTTGCACTACAAATAAAACATGTGCAGTGTGCATAAGAATTTGTTCGTATTTTTTTTCAAATGATAATTTGGCCCCTCAACAGTCTGGGGACCATGAACTGGTACTCCATTTAAAAAGTTTGAGGACCCCTGATCTAGAAGAATGGGAAGAACTCTAGAAGAAACAACTTCAATTTACAAGAAGTTATACTATCAATAAATTTTTTTATAAAGATTATATGTAGTATATAACACCAGAAAAGATATCAAAGATGTATAAAAAATCCAACCTATGTTGGAAGTGTAACCAAAAGATAGGAACTTTCGACTATTTGTGGTGGACTTGCCCAAAAGCAAATAAATTCTGGATAAATATGCATAGAGATTAAAATTCCACTGAAACCAGAATTTTTAAATTAAGATTGTTAGACAAGCAAATATTTAAACCACAGGAAATAATATTTCTTTACATTATGACAGCAGTTAGAATTGAATATGCAAAATTATGGAAAAATCAAAATATATCAACATCAGAAGACTAGATTGCAAACATTTTTAAGATGGATGAAATGGATCAATTAACTTTAGCTCAACAAGTAAACACACTAAAATTTCAGGAAGAATGGAAAGCTTTCATGGAATTTATAAAAATTCAGAAAAAATGTCCACAACAGGATTTTTTTTGTATTGTTTGTATTTCTCCCTCCACCACCAGCACCCCACCCCCACCCTTTCACCTAAGAGACTTTGTGTTGGGGGTTTGGGGGGAGGGGTTAAAATATTTTTGGATTTTTAAACAGAGATATACAAATTTTGTGTACTGTTTGAAAAGGAAAAAACAAAGATAGTTAAACATATTAAAAGTCTGCATTATTCAATACTAATTTACTAACAGATTAAATTAATTTTTAGATTTACTTTGTAATTATAAAAATTAGATAAAGGATTTAAAATAAATAATTTAATATATGTAAAATATAATTTTTAGAGATACATTTAATAGATAGTTATAGAATTCTGGTTAAACAAATATAAAACTGTGTTTCATAATAATGAAGATAAACTTTTAATGAAGAGGAACTGGAAGAAGAGACTAGAAGATTGTGAGATAATACAGCTAGTGGATTTAATGTCACTCTGGCCTTTACTATAGTACTTACATGGAATTTCTTTGGTATTTTATATAATCCTTGTAACTGATATGAAGAAATCATTGTATTAAAAAAGGAAAGAAAAAATGATTTTTAAAAAGTTATTTTGTTATTGTTTTCTAATGTAATAAGGACATTAATAACATTTTGAAAATTGGTAATTGTCTTTCCTCCTTTTCTTTTACCCTTCCCTCTTCTTTTGTGACATATTTAATATTTGTTATGGTTTGATCTACTAATAATAACTCCACCTCCTCCTTTTCTTCTTCTTTTCTCTTTCCTGTTTTCCCTTTTCTCCTTTTTGTTGTATAAATTGAATTTTTTAAATAAAAAGTAGTTTTACCCTCAAATGCTTGTGCATAGATAACATAGGTTCATCTCCATGAAAGGTAAGAAATGGAAGAGTACTACATGATATCAGAAGAGTTTAAGCATCTCCTTTAGAACGAGATGCCATTGCACATACTTCAGGGATGATAGTCTGTGTGTGTGTGTGTGTGTGTGTGTGTGTGTGTGAGAGAGAGAGAGAGAGAGAGAGAGAGAGAGAGAGAGAGAGAGAGAATGTGTGAAACCAGATGAGACCCAGAAAACAAAGGAAAGGCTACCTGTTGCAGGAAGTAAATAAATGTGAACTAATCTTTAAGTAAACAGGAAGTTACCAAGATATATGATGTGTCTAACCTCCTAGAGAATGGCATGCAATCTAACTATCACGTAGTATAAGCATGAGAAGGTTGCAACAAATACATTAGCACAAGTATATGGACGTACATTGCTGTTTTACATAGTCAAAGGGCTATTATGTTCCATGCCTCAGATTACTGAAGAGGAGACCTCAGAAATACGCTGTGATTAATTTTCCAAATATTATGTGGATAGAATTGCTTTAATGTATTCTGATTGGAACTCCACATTGAAAGTAGAGCCTGGGGAGGTAATTCAGACAGACACTTGTCTGGTTTTGATGGATACGTTTCAATTTGATTAACATGATGGTGTTTATGAGTTATATGGAGAGCTGAGCACTTGTCGATTAGATGTACGTCCATTCTGGCTGATTGGAGCTGCCAGTTGAGTGCTGATCAATTGAGTAGGAGAGGGTTGTAAATACACATTTGAAAGGTAACTGCATTCCAAATCTTCTAACATAAGTAATTTTAAGACACTTGCATTGGACCCCACTATCCTATATGTATCCAGATTCTACTTCTATTTTTAAAGCAATGTTATAGACTAAATAGTGGAACCACAAGCTTTCTTTAATTATGTGGATCCTTTCTAGTCAGGGCTCAGGCCTCCTTTAAGAAGAAACAGCCTTGGTTGCTTTAGTGGATGACGTGATATAGGAAATAGACCAGGAAAGTGAGCTCCTGTTGGTATTCCTGGATACCATCTTTGATACTGTTGGATATAATATCCTTCTGGACTATTTGAGTGATATTGGATTTGGACACCATGTTGGCTCCACTTGTCTTTTGACTGAGCATTTCCAGAAGGTGCTGGGGACTGTGGTTTAGCTTTTTGACCATTAGCTTGTGAGGATTCCACAGGGCTCAATAAATTCCCCTATATTTTTATTCTATATGATCATTCAGTGTTTTGGGATCAGGTGCCATCAGTATGTGATGAAAGTGAGCCTATCACCGATTTTTAGTCACAGTCAAGGAGGCTGTGAAGTTGTTGGCTGAACAGAATACACTAAAAATTGGATGTAGATTAATAAATCGAAACCCAGTTCAGGAATGACAGAATTTCTATTGGAAAAGTTAACCTTGAGTTGGGATTACATCTTCATATCTTTGCAATACTGTAATATAATTATCAGAAGGCCAAATAGATGATATGGCCTTATAGCTTTCATGCATAATTTATAGTTTTCTCACTCTTTAGCAAATGAGGGGTCAGACAAAGTGGCATAGTACAGATGTCTCCAATAATTGGATTTGAAAATAAAATAATTTTAAGGTTAATTGTACATTTTTTTCAAACAAAAGGCAGTAAAATCAATTAATGTAAACATTTAAAAAAACACCAGTCAAATGTTTCCCAACGACAATATTTGCATTTACCAACAAGCTAGCTAATATGTTTGTTGGTGTTGTTGTTCAAATTTACTCTATCAATGTAGGCAACAGTTTCTGTGACCCCACTGTGAACTACAAATTATTGGAAACCCAATGTGCTTCTTGATATTCTGTAACAGAATCTTGCCAAGAGGGATTCAGATGAATAGGGCTATTACATTATGCCTAAACAGGAAAGGAGGGCACACATTAAACTGCAATCAACAATAGCATTTCTTTCTCCCCCCATCCTTTTTTCTTTTTCCTTTTTTCAAAAGATTGGAAATCAGATAAGCTGAGAAGAGGATGAAGGCAAATCATGAAATGGCTTGGGATCAATGGCTATTAATTTAAGAGCAGAACATTTCCTAGAATGAAACACTTTATGTTGTTATGTGGGATAATTACCATTTTCGATTAGTGGACATTTTGCACAGCTTGGGGACTATAGCGAGACAATAACCCTCAGCACCTAGTCTCAGCTTTGTAGCCAGCTGAGTCTTTTGTCAATAGTCCTGTGGTATTATTTCAATGTCAAACCCAATATACTGCAGGCAATTAGTTTCTTGGTCATAAAATACTCAGAGCTATACAGAAACACAGTTTGAATCAAGTTCACAAAAGGTATACCTTGACAAATAAAATCATCCATGCTGACTCTTCATTTGGTGAATGTTATGAACCTGTGAAGAAGAAGAGATAAGGCTGCTACAATTTCAAGATCTTACCCTTCTCCAAATGCCACTTCCCATATTGGCCCAGCTAATTGATCTTCATGGGTGATTAGACAAAAGAAAGAGAGACAGTGATTATAGTCAGGGCAAGCAGTACAACTGGTTTTCTAGAATCCAGTCACCATTTCTATTATTTCACTGGACAAGTTAGTTTTCAATTCCAATTATATTTCTATGAACTTCAGAAACATATATTTCCCCCTCTCTCCACTTTGCCCTCATAGAAACCCAGTGTGACTGAGCAGGTTTGGGAAGGAGTGACTAGTCCAAAGTCATGCAGCCAGTTGGCTCATTGAGGATTGAATCCTCAATCTCAGAAGTTCCAAGAAAAAATTCCAGAGTTAGACTACAGTTTTGTTATGAAGGAGAAGCCAGATTTTGTTAACACCCCTTAATCAAGTCTGTGTAACATTATACACAATAAGAAGAAGATTTCTTAACACTGCAATTACTCCAGCTTTTCTTGCTGCTTGTAAACTCTCGTGCCTTCCTAGAATAGGTTTTGTTAAGAAGTACCAATTATTGTTAAGCAATTTTGGTGAAGCCTGTGCAGAGAGGAAAAACTTTCCAAACAGCAGTGAAAGCAGTGAGAAGAGTGGGAGGCAAGATTATCCCATATTGGAAACTTTTGATGACCAGAGCTTCAGAGAGAGCATAGTAGACCAGAAGGAAGTGTCAGGAGGGCAGGATCTGTCATATAGACTACCAATTCTTTGCTCTGCACAAAACATTGGAATCAGAGGTGCAAATTATGTGTTCCTTCAGATGTATTCATAGTTAGCTACTCTGAACAACCATAGCCATCCAAGTTAAATGCAAGCAGTGATAAGAACAGAGTACAATAACATATGGATGGTTGCGTGATTTGTACCCTGATTTAAAATAATAAATGTTCAGTGGTGATGCTCCAAATTCTTCTCATTGGACTTTTTCAGGCTCGTTTAAAGAAGAACAAATTCTTGCAATATGAATCCTTGGTTGCTCAGTTGCTGTTATCATCTAGGCAGTCTGCTGAGGGGTAATTGCGGCATACTTTGTCTTCTCATGCAAGCAGAAAATGTCCTCACACCAACCCCATAGGGAAGCTTAAGTTGAGACACAAGAAATGGCTTAAGTCACTCAGTGGAGTTCTGTGCCAAATGGGAAACTGGAACTAAGGACCTCATCACGTTGAGCCAGAGAAGTCAGGGGACAGCGGGAAAAATTGTGGGGTAGCATCATGCTGCATTACCTATCCATTGTGGGTCATTGTGGGTCCTGCCATCTCTTCCCAGTACATTTCCCCGCTGTCCCCACTTCCTCTTTGCCTCCTCTGGATGTGTCTGGCTTTGTTGGAGGACAATCTGAATTAAGGGGTGTTGTAATTCTTCAATTTTCCAGTTCTTAATAGTATATGAGAGGTGGGGTTGGGGTGTTTGGAAATGTGAGAATTAGTACTGTTCTTAAGCTTTTGAATTCTACATGGCTGACAGGCCAGGTGGAGTGGGGCAGTGGTCCACACAAGCCTCTTAAACCTAGTTATGCTTTTTGAGTAGCTACTGGTTTGCTGCCATGGTGCAGCCAAAAAGCAACTGAAACAGCTGATTTTAGTTGCCAAGTCAACTCAGGCCCCATTATCCTTGCTGTCTCCAGGGGTTTGGTTGCCAGATCTGCCAGATTTCCTGGATCCCGTTTTGAAAAACAGCACAGTGCACATTCCTATTACCTATGCTATATTTACAGCAGTTTAGACAGCAATTACTCATAGTACAGTTTAGGGTGACTACTCCAAATCTTCAAGGACATAGCTGCAATAGTCTATCTGAATAAAATCAAGTATCACCTTTAAGTCTGATTTCTTTTAATATGATGAAATATAGTATTCAAGCCACATTGATATAATTGTATTCCTTTAGTGCATTTGAAGATAAATGAAAACTGAATGAAAACTGTATCAGGCTTGGGTTTTGTTTTGTTTTTTGCTTTCAAAACTAGGCCATGGAAAAATGCATTAAATGAATTCAAAGAAAAGAGATTCTACCTGAATATGAGGTAGAACTTTCTGATGGTAACAACTGCTCAACAGCAGTATGCTACCTCTGAGTGTGCTGGAGTCACCTACTCTAAAGGTTTTTTTTTTTTAATACAGTAACTGGATGACCTTCTGTCAGAAGTGCTGCTCCATGACAGGAGGTTAGATGGGATGGCCCCTGCGTTCTCTTCTAACTCTATGATTCTATAAGTCTATGAGAGTTCACATTAAAATAAATCAATTCGTATCAATATGTTGCTTTATTCATCCCCTTCTCATTTTATGTCTTTCATTTTTGTTTTTAATAATATAAATATGGAACCCTGTCCTTGAAGAGAGAATACTAACAACAACAACAACAACAACAACAAATTGTATTTCTTACCTGCCTCTCCTCATAGCTCGAGGCAGGATATACCATTGTTAAAACACATTACTATAAAATTCATACCAGAAAATGCATTTTTTAAAAAAATACATAGGACACCAATTAAAATACAACACAAATAGAATGTACATTTAAAATTAATAGTTTAAACATTGACTTCAGTAGGCCTGCCAGAAGAGATGGGTCTTTAATTGTGTTTTAAAATCTGAAAGCTCATTTAGCTGTTGGAGGTCTTCTGGCAGGTCATTTCTCAGTCTTGAGGGGACTGATGAAAAAGTTCTGTGAAACATTTATCACTCTGGTTCTGGAAAGTTGGAGTAAGTGTCCCTCAGAGGATCTAATTGTAGGGGCCGGATTATACAGGAGAAGGCAATCCTCTTGGTCTCTGTTTCTCAACCTTTGGTCCTCCAGTTGTTTTGGACTTCAACTCCCAGAAATCCCAGCCATTTTATTTATTTATTTATTTACACTATTTATATTCCTTCTTACTCATCCTGAAGGAGACTCAGGGTGGATTACAATGCACATATACATGGCAAACATTCAATGCCATTATTAGACATACAACATACAGACAGAGAATAGAGGCAATTTAACATTTTCCAGCTTCCAGATTCATGAGGATATGCTCAATCTTATCAGCTTTTAGGAATTGTGGGAGCGGAAGTCTAAAACACCTGGAGGACCGAAGGTTGGAAACACTGCTCTAGGTCACTGCTTCTTAAACTTGGGTCCTGACCCCAAATGGGGTCCCCTTAGCTCAATGTTGGGGGTAACAAAAATTAGTAACAGTAAAAGGTTTCTAAATGGTTGCACAAATCTGTAAGCAGAGGCATAGTGGTGTTTGCAATCGACTCTGCAGAAAATGCTTCAGCTGTACTCCACAAAAAGGAAAATCAACCTCTTTTGCAAGCCTCTTTATGAAGGTTACATGACTTACTATATGAAGATGATGAAAGTGAGGATAATGATGAAAAAGTCCTGTTTCAGTGGCTGTTCCAGTTTAATAGCATTTGAAACTGATTTCAGTGTTGGGTGGATATTTGTCCTCATTTTACTTTTCACGTTCATTATAGACGGAGGTCTCCTCATTCTTCCTCTCATTTTAGACTCTGTTTCCTCAAAACTGTCTCTGAAGGATTGCCTGCCCCCTGCAACTTGGAGTGTGACCTTGGGGAAGGAGACCATGGTGGAGGATGAGAATGACCTCATCATGTTGAGGTCCTTAATGTGGAGCACAGTAGAGAAAACCATGGGGCAGTGGGGCAAATTGTGGGGCAGTGGGGTAAACCTGTTGTCCAGTGCCTCACATTGCCCTCTTGCCCATCACATGCCTGTACAGTCCCTATGATTTCCTATCTGAACACAAGTAGTCTCCCATGTTTGGATTTCCCCACAAAGCCCCACCTGAAATAGATGACCATCATATAATCTGGTGGGCTCTGTGCTGTCTGCATAGGTTAAGTGTTCCAGGATGGGGGAATTTTCCTCATGTGATGAGATCCTATGAGAAAGTCAACAAAGAAACCTTGCAATGGATTCCTTCCACATAGTCATACATACAAGATAATGTCACTGCACTCTGCTCTGTGTTTAATACCAGGTAACCTAACTTGAATCAAACATTATTATTTTGCTCATCAAAGCCTTTGTCCTCTTACATCGAGTTATGTTTTTTGAACAGCTTCTGGTTTGTTGCTGATTTCTTATTTATGCAATTTTGATTCTCACTGAAGAAAAAAATTGCTTTTGTTCCTGGAGCATATGTACCAGCATCAACAGCAATTTTCTTCCAATAATGTCTGTGTTTATCTTTGCATACATATGTTTCATTTCCCCTATGCAGACCTTTACAATTTATTATCTCAGTGTTGTTAATTGGTAATTCCCAAATCTGAAAATATAGCACTTTTCCATTTGCTACTGTCTTATTTTGTCTTTTCCCTTTAGATGTAAAATTCTCCCATATGTCTGCATTTTATTATTTTGCATCCTTTCTGATTTATTCAGATAGGATTGTTATTCCTCCTACCTTGTTAATGATAATCTGTCTTGTATTGTTCTGTTAATTGTTTTTCTTCATTGTCACAGAAACTTATCAATGTTACTTATTTAAAAACATTGGTCCATTTGCTCTCAACCCACTAGGTTGAGAACAAATGGACCGAGTAATGTACAACAGATAAAACATTGAAGACATTAAAATCACAAATAAAAACATTTTACAAGCAAAATAAGGACCTCTTCACAAGGACTTGATTTCAGCAGCGGCACGGGGCTTTTTTTTTTTAGTTCTGCCACAGAGCCTGATGGCTCCCATCACATTCCAGAAAAGTACTTCTGGAGCAGCTGTGTGATCGAACTGGAAAAAAACCTGCTCGTCTTTCAACTGCAAGACATTGGTATCCATTGAGCTTTTGTTTCAGGACCCCTGTGGAAAACAAAATCCTTGGATATTCAGGTCCCATTATGGACAATGATGTAGTAAAACAGTGTCCCTTATATAAAATGGAAAATCAAGGTTTGCGTTTAGAATATTTGTTTGGGTTTTTTTAAAAATCAGGCCTTGGATGTATTTATACAGAGGGCTGGCTGTATAGACTGAACAAGGTGTATGTTTGAGGTGTATGTTCTTCATACAGACAGAAGTGTCATGTAATATATGGACAATGGCTTAACTGTACAGATCAATGCATGCATGGGTTGCTGTGAGGCTTCTGAGCTTTATGGCATTGTTCCAGAAGCATTGTCTCCTGACGTTTCACCTACATCTATGGCAGGCATCCTCAAAGGTTGTGAGGTTTGTTGGAAACTAGTCAAATGGGGCTTATATATCTGTGGAATGTCCTGGGTGGGAGAAAGAACTCTTGTCTGCCTGAGTCAGGTGTGAATGTTGCAATTGGCCAGCTTGATTAGCATTGAATAGCCTTGCAGCTTCAAAGTCTGGCTGCTTCCTGTCTGAGGGAATCCCGTCACTCTCTTCCGAAGCAAAACGGAGTAGAAATAAGCTCCCCCACTCCCTCAGTCAGTCTCTCCAGAGGCTTCTCTGCCTTGTTCTGCCTGCGGTGCCTGCTGCTGCTGGGATTTCTGTGCCATCCCTGGCTTCCCCTCCCACCCCTGATTGGATATCATTGGTTTGATTGATTGCCTTCAGGACAGAAAGGGAGGGAGGGGTGGGGAAGTGAGCAGAGGGGGAGGGGAGCCGGGCTTGAAAGCTTCCCCCCTTTCCCTCCAAAACCCCCACCTCCCACAGAGGAAGAGGAAGACTATGGCTCTTTCTGCATTGGTCATTTAATGCAGCTTGAAACTAGCTTGAAACTGCTGCGGACACCAGACAACAAACTCCCTCAAGAATGTGTTGTCGAAGGCTTTCATGGATGGAATCACTGGGTTGCTGCAAGTTTTCCGGGTCATATAGCCATGTTCCAGAAGCATTCACTCCTGACATTTCACCCACATCTATGGCAGGCATCCTCAGAGGTTATGAGGTCTGTTGGAAACTAGGCAAGTGGGGTTTATATATCTGTGGTATGATGTCCAGGGTGGGAGAAAGAACCCTTTTCTGCTTGAGGCAAGTGTGAATGTTGTAATTGACCAGCTTGATTATCATTAAATAGCCATGCAGCTTCAAAGCCTGGCTGCCTCCTGCCTGGGGACATAACTGTTGGGAGGTGTTAGATGGCCCTGATTGTTTCATGTCTGGAATTCCTCTGTTTTCTGAGTGTTGTTCTTTATTTACTGTCCTGATTTTAGAGGGATTTTTTTAACACTGGTAGCCAGATTTTGTTCGTTTTCATGGTTATAATTTCCACTAACTCCCACAATTCCTCATATTGCAATTGGCCACCTTGATTAGCATTGAATAGCCTTGCAGAGTGCTCAGCCAGGAAGGGAAGGGGGCGGAGCCGCATGAATAATGGACAGCCCGGGGCTGCCAGTCATTCAGGGAGCTCCTCCCCCTTCCCTTCCAGGTGCCTCAATGGCACCCCTAGTGGATCAGGAGCCACCCACAAAAGCTTTCCCCACGTATAGCTTCCACCACCCCAGCTATGATTAAATATTGGAAAGGATGTCACATTGAGGAGGGGCCAAGCTTGCTTTAGAGATCTCTCATACACATGTCACCTTTCTTTCTCAGTGACATCTCAGGGTTCCTCAAGACAGGCCAAAAGTCTGAGAGGAATTGGGATTTTAAATCCCAGAATTGAAGACACACAGCTGGTGCAAACTTTGCACTTGTGAAGGGGTGGTGTCTAAATATTCACCTGTGCTGATATGAGATCAGCAGGGTTGGGCAGGGGCACTGCCAGCATCTTCCTCCCTGCCCTCCATTTTCCTCTCAACTCATCAGAGAAAGGCACTGATCGAGGCCTGAAGAATTTATCTCTTCACCACTCCATTGGAAGAGCCAAAGAAGGCTTTGGGGAGAGGAAGGGGTTTCTTCCAGGGAGGAGGAAGAGAAAATGCCTGCAGGCCTCTATTGGAGCTTTCCTCCGATAAGTTGAGAGGGAAATGGGGTGCAGAGAGAGGAGGCTGGTAGTGCCATCTCTCTTCTACAGGCTACCTGAGCCAGGGGAGGAGAGATTACTGTGCAAACAGACACTGGGATCATGGAAGGTAATCCTAGAAGTCGGTTTCCACAGGCCATATACGTCCGGAACTTCAGGGAAGGTCCAGTCCTTTACAGGTGTTTTTAAAATCTGGATTAAAGAGTGTAAATTCAGCTTATTCCAGTTTGAAATGCATTAACTCGGGGGGGGGGGGGGGGGGAGAGAACGAAAAAGTAGGGAAGAAAGGAAGAGATAGGAAAGGGGAAATGTATGAGGGAAGGGAAAGAGAAAGAAGGGATGAAAGCAGGGAGGCAGTGGCTCCTCCAACACTAGGGTAATACCGGGTAGATAAGCTAGTTCAACATATAGGTTATTGCCTTGTGTTTGTGGGTGAGGTGCTATTAGCATGCAGATGACATCCAACACTTACTCCTTTCCATCTTAAACTTTTTGTTCTGAATGAATGGTATAAAGAAGTTTGGCGAATGGCACTGAATGACAAGCTAACATCAAATTTAAAAGTAAAGAAGGGATTATGGGAAAAAATGATTTTGAAAGTATTTGGAGAAAATTTCTAGAAAAATTATTGGAAAAGGAAGATGGGAATTTACCCAAATGAAGAATTGAACTTTTGGTGGGACTACAGAAGAAGAGATGGCTCTGGGGAAGGGGAGCACAGGGGTGAATGTAAATAAAAGAGGGAGAAATGTATAGAATATGTTTATATAATTATAACTTTTTCTCAAATAATAATAACAATAAAATATTTTTTAAAAAAACTTTTTGTTCTGAATTGATACCTGTCATGCATCATCATCATCATCATCATCTCCTCTTACCCATCTCTCTTTATAGATTAGACTGGGAAAGAACGAATAAAACTGAAATTTAACACAGAGAAAACAGAAGTATTCCTGGTCAGTCAAAAAGCAAATTGGTATTTAGTGTGCATTGTTTGGGGTTACATTCACTATAAAGATACAGTAGAGAGGTTGGTTGTTCATTTGGATTCATCTCTGAACCTAGAAGCATAGGCCCCTTATACACTGCCATATAATCCAGATTATCAAAGAAGATAATCCACATTATCTGCTTTGAACTGAATTATATGAATCTACATGGCCATACAATCCAGTCCAAAGCAGATAATTTGGATTTCATATGGCAATGTAGAAGAGGCCTTAGATGGAATATTTTTGCATACTTAAGCTTTGTGCACTCACTGTGCTCATTTCTAAACATTTTGTATCTCACTAGGGCAGCACATGGTTTAGGTTGGAGCTACACTGCTCTATATCCCAGATTATATGTTTATCTCAGATTATCTAGCAATGTAGACTCATATAATCCAGTTCAAAGCATTCATTTTGGGAGAACCATTATTTAATTGATCAATAATATTTATCTAATCTGAAATTAGATGTGTCAAACTACGAATCCATAAATCAGTACTTGTGCGTGTACCCACTAAAGTTGATGGGACTATTCTTGAATAAATGATCTGTCCATTGCTGCCAGAGTATATTTTATTTTATAGTGCTGGGAAGTGTATGGGATAGTTTATGATAAGTAACACAGGGGTACATTTTAAGGGCCAAAAAATCAAGGAACGATGCTTGAAAAGCATCAAGAGAGAATTAAATGTGTCAGATACAGAAGACAGCATGAATGCTAAAGCAGCCATTTTTGTATGAAGGGAAGCAAAGTGATAATGACATGAGATTACCTCTCTCCACCTTCTGTCCTTTTGGATTATTTTGTGTGTGCAAAATAGTGCTCTAGCATGGAACTATTATTACTGGCCACAGACCAGCCATAATCACAGGTAATGTGCCTTGTGTAAAAAGCAGTGGATGTAGAAGTCTATGTGTATACATAATTAAAAATGCATTCAGCCAGTTCAATAGGATGCAGGCAGACACTATACAGAAATAGAAACACTTTTGCAAATGTGCAAATGAAATAGCAGCACACATCAAAGTTGGTTTGAGAAAGTAGATCCTGTTTACTGACTTGGCACAACTATTGCTAAATCACACTTTCTCACACACAAAGTTTAAAGAAAAAAATAATCAGTCTAATTATATATATTTACATATACATACAGGGATATGTTTATCTCCACTTCTGAATGTTTACAGTGCAAAGGAAAACACATCTTTTTATTAGTGACTCAGTAAGTATGTGAACATGATGTCAGAAATTGTAGACACCTCTCCTCTTTTCCAAGAGCAATTTCTATCTTTATAAGCTATATTAATTCCTTGAGTCAGCTCTCTAAATCCATATCTTATTTCAAGACATACTCTTATGTATTAGTAATTTCATTGGCTTTAGAAAAAAGAGTGAAAAGAATCAAAGATATGCTTAAATTATTAGGATGTTGAGTCTCTTTCCTCTGGTGTCACTTAGGTTCTAATTAATCTTCAAGATGCTGATGTTTACTTAGAGATTTTGGAAATTCAAACCAATTATGCAAATTCTCAATGCCTTGAGACGCCATTCAGAACGTCAGAAACTTTGAATATATAAGCACATCTCAAAATATATTGCTTTCATTAATATGCCTTCAAGATCAAAGGCAAATTTCAGTCTTTGGAGTTGATCTTTTTTTTTTAAAAAAAAAGACTGTATTAGCCACTAAATTGTAGCCTTCTCAAAAGTGTAGAGAAACTTTTCCACAAAACACGATTTAAAAATGCCAGTAATAATGTTTACAGATACAGATGAAATCTGGTTGTTGAAATTGTTATATGAATATAAGCAAACTACAACATAGCAAAATGCTGTAACTGAAGATCAATGAAGGAAATATGGCATTCTAGTACCAATAACAAAACAAAGATGAGACATTCATTTGGAAAGATGTAATGGCATATGCAAAAATGGCTTGTACAAGCAAATGTCTGGCAATGCTGAGTATTAGTATGGTAATGTCTGCCAAGATTTTACAATATATTGCCTTTGGAGTGCCAAGCAGTTTAAAGACAAATTGCCAGTTACATAAATACTGTGCAGTATCTGGATCAGATTTGTGTACAGTTTTGCCAGTTGGCACAAAGGACTACAGTTGTCCTTGTGAAATGTTATGGTGACTAGATATTTTAATTCCTTGTATTATGTTTTTTCTCAAACTACATTCTAAATTATATGTGCTGCTTATCAGTATATTTGCTACCAACACATAGAATATATCAAGGAGAGCTTCAACATAAATTTGTCTTTTACCAGTATTGTCAACATTATTGACTGTCAGAAGCTCTCCAGAGCAACCAAAATACAACTTTGCTAGCACTGACTATATGTGGTTACGAGTTATACCTGCCACAGTAATAATTATTTTGCAAAGTTGTCAAGGTGGCAGAAAACTTGTTGTTTTCATTGTTAGCCTTCCAATTTAACACGAATCATTTCCTATTATTAATGATTTTAATAACACAAATGAGTGATGAGGAATTTGGCTGGCTTTTCCCAGGTAAGGCATTGAACTAGGAATTAGTTTACCACGGTGCTTTTTCACTGAGCCATGGTCCCTCCCTTGAATGTCCAGACTCAACATGCACAGTGAAGAGATTTATGACAGTGGGGCTGCCCAGGAAAAGTCATCCCAATACCATATTAGTGTTTCAACATTTTTATTGCAAGTTAAATGATGACTTCTTGTTCAACACAGGAGTCTTTCCAGGCCACTGCAAAGGCCCAGCCAGCCTGGCTGGGCCTTCACCGCGGCCTGGAAGGACTTTCCCACCACACCCTGGCCCTGCCTCCCGCGCAGAATGAGAGGCGGGGCCAGGGCACGCAGCGTGGGAGGCGGGGCCAGGGCATGCAGCACGGGTGGCGGGGCCAAGTGTGGCCCCACCTCCCACACCACGCACCCTGCCCTAGCTGGCCTGGCCTAGCCAGGCTGCGGAGGGATTCCTTCTGGCTGGCTGGGCCTTCATCGTGGCCTGGAAGGACTCTTGCCGCAGCCTGGGCCAGAGTGCATGGCACAGGAGGCGGGGCCAGACTTGGCCCCGCCGCCTGTGCCACGCACCCTGGTCCTGCCTCCCATGCTGCGTACCCTGGCCCCGCCTCTTGTGCTGCTCGGGAGGCGGGGCCAGGGCGTGGCAGGAGGCATGGCCACAGGACGCAGTAGGCGGAGTCAGGGCACGGGAGGCAGGGCCAGGTCTGGCCACGCCTCCTGCGGCACACGGCCATGCCTCCCGCAGTGTGGGGGGGGGCGCAATTTTTTTTTGCATACCCTTTACATTTACCTTGGGCCGGTTCTGATAGGAGGGTTTACTTGGAGAACAGAACATACCCCCCCATATTCTTGTTTTCTATAGTCACACCTCAATATTCTAAATGACCCCACTAGAAACAGTATGATCTAAGTTTCTTAGATTGCTTATACAGATCCACAATAATGTTTCTAATTCATAGATCAGGCTTGAAACTGGGATTCTAGAGGTGGAAGCTCTGATCAGTCTTCAGTCTATCAGAAATGGCTAAGTTGCCCCTTTGTTCTTCATGACAACTCCCAGTCAAGTTGGCTCAGAGCAGTCTTAAGAAACCTACAAGAAGCAGGTATTTTCACTCAATCTCTTGTAGCTATGGGAGATAATAGGGCCAGTGCACTAGTCAAACAGAGGATTTTTGATATAAAAAGGCAAACAAAGCTCATTTCTAGCACCAGAACATTTTAGATGGCAAGTAATTACTACACTTTATATTTATTTTCTTGATAACAGCATTCTGAGAGAATTGTTCACTTTGGCCAGATGCATTTTTCTTCCCTGTAAGGTATTAGAGGACAAATATAAGAACATGCCATTTTAAGGAGGTTTTGCACATGCTCACTTGCTGAAATAGATTCCCTAGAGCAAACTTTTCAGCTGTGGAGCCCTTTTTGAAGCAAACATTTCTTGTGGAGCTCCAATAAATGTTTATATATCATATATTACACATCATATATATTATATATGACATATACATATCAGGTATGAGCAAACTTTTGGAGACAGGGGCTATATTGCATTTTAAAATTTGACAAATGGGCGAGGCCAGTCTGAAAAAACTGAAAAAATGAACAAATTCTTATGCACACTGTACATACCTTGTTTGTAATGCTAAAAAAAGAACAATACAATATTTATAATGAAGAACAATTTTTACTGACATAAACTTAACAGCATTTCAGTGGAAGACCCTAGGTGTCATCCAGTCCAGCCCCCTTGCAGAAAAAGCACAATCAAACCACCCCAAACAGATGGTTATCCAGCCTTTGTAATAATAATGAGAATAATAAATGCAGACTGTGCAAGGAAGCTGACAAAACCATTGATCATATCTTCAGCTGCTGTAAGAAAATCGCACAGACAGACTACAAACAGAGACACAACTATGTGGCCTAAATGATTCATTGGAACTTATGCCTCAAGTACCACCTCCCAGCAGTAAAGAACTGGTGGGATCACAAACCTGCAAAAGTATTGGAAAATGAGCACGCAAAGATACTGTGGGACTTCCGAATCCAGACTGACAAAGTTCTGGAACACAACACACCAGACATCATAGTTGTGGAAAAGAAAAAGGTTTGGATCATTGATGTTGCCATCCCAGGTGACAGTCGCATTGACAAAAAACAACAGGAAAAACTCAGCTGCTATCAGGACCTCAAGATTGAACTTCAAAGACTCTGGCAGAAACCAGTGCAGGTGGTCCCGGTGGTGATGGGCACACTGGGTGCCGTGCCAAAAGACCTCAGCCGGCATTTGGAAACAATAGACATTGACAAAATTACGATCTGCCAACTGCAAAAGGCCACCCTGCTGGGAAAAAAATATTCAAAAACTGCATATATTTCTAAAATACATACAAATGTGTTTTGGTCAATAGGATTGTTCTTCAGTTAAAGTGTCTATTGACACGTCCATTAATATTCCGATTTGAAAAAAGAACCTAAAATAGACGTGGATACCCGACTGGTAACTATCACCCAGTGGAATGACCTGTCAGAAGAGCTCTGACAGCTGTGATTTTTAACTTTGAATATGTTTTGATGGATTTTAACTGTTAAGCTTTTAGTGCTGTTTGTGTTTAATTCTGTTTTAAAGTTTATATTTGTATATTTTAAATTGTATACTAATGCTTTTATGTTGAGCCACTTTGAGTCCCCTTTAGAGAAATAAAGCGGGATATAAATAAATGAATAAATAAAATAATAAGAATAAGGCTAAGAATAAACGAGTTGTAAAATGTAAGACATAATTGGGTTTTTAATTGTGTCTTCCAGCAGGCCTGTTCAGTCAATTTTAAACTGTCAATTTTAAATGTACATTCTATTAGTGTTTAAATCTTTGTGCTATGTATTTTAATATGTATATTTTGATGGCATTGTGTTTTATTTGTGTTTGAATCATGTTGTACTCTGCCTTACACCACGAGGAGAGGCAAGTAACAAATACATTATTATTATTATTATTATTATTATTATTATTATTATTATTATTATTATTATGTCCATATTGAACAAGGCCAGAAGCAATGTAGATATGGAGAAAAGAGGAAACCTTGGAAGTGTACTTAATAGATTGGTGCATTTGTACTCATGGTTGTAATTTTCACTATTATTTATGTAAATAACACATGTTTCTGCCATTTTGAAACTCAAGATGGTATATACATGTTTTCCAAATTTATATTTCAGTAAGGTACTGACAAGAACTAATTAACATCAAGAAGTCTGCTTCATCATGCCCTATTAGTCCATGTCCTAGGATTCTTCAGACTTCAGCATTATCAGTCATGCTGTGCATAATATCCAGTTCCAGATGGACTGGACAGATTAAATACAGAAGGCTCAAGAAAAGCAAATTATTAACTTTTTTTTTCCTACATAGAGTGATGAAGACAAAATCAAATAAAGAGCTCTACAAGTACAGAACACGTTAGTAATGAAGATCAAGGGAGAATGTTACCAGTCAAGAAGAATATTCTCTTCTAGATTGGTAAACATGAATATTCCTATTGTGGGGAAAATACTTTGATATCCAGCAAACAATTGAAATTAAGTTGCTAAGTGAACCAGTCTGCAATTAGATGGAATATGTAAAATAGGCAATTTATCAAAAGCAATTCAAAAATGTTCATATTGGAAGCTGTGCACTTTTAGGTGACCCCTTTAAATCTAATCACTATGATTTTGTTATAGATAACCTATCCAAAAAGGCTTAGTTTTCTGAATGATTTCTTCTTAAATTCCAGTGTTACATTAATGAGATAATCTGGTGGTAAGCTAGTGTACAGTTTGATGGAATATTAAATAAGTTTCATTGAATTGCCAGTTCAGATATCATGCCCTACTCCAAAGGGCTGTCACAATGACATGTATGAAGAATAAATTAATATTTTAAAATAAAAACTTCCTCAGCTTTTGAGAAAGAGAATTTTGATGGGCCCAAGGCTATTCAAAGAGTTATATCCAAATGTATTGTTGCTGCAAATTTTAATTAAGCTATATTTATTCCCAGAAGTCATGACAAAGAAAGCAGAGTTTGATATAAATAATGTCACAGTTTTGTTAGAATTCAATGTGTTAAGAAGGCAGGAAATGAAAGATGTAGAGTTGTGGACCATACGTAGAGTCATAACTAGCTGTTGATCATACTGACACAGAACTATGCTAAATGTTAAGGCTAACTTTTGTTTCTTTCTAAATATGGAGATGTAGCTTTGTTTCTTTATATTAGGGATTGGCAGCTGTTGTGAATCTAAAGACTAAAGACCTTATCACATCGGCAATGGGATACTCCGTGCATCATGGCGAATCTGTGGAGGACTGGCAGGGGAAGTGGAGAACCTATCTGATCTACTCATCAACTACCTGATTGTGCTACTGGTGTGCTAAAGATGCTCAATATATGCAAAATAGTAATGTGAAATGAATAGTTGTTTTTAATGATGAACACCTTCACCACAGTTGGGAAGTCTCTGGCCCTCCAGTTGCTACCTTTGCCAGCCTTACCTAGACCTGTCTCTGAGGAATTTGGTATATGCACAAATGCTAAAATCAACGGTGCTTTCCAATTTTCCTACATTCACAAAAAGATGTCATGCTTCCATGTATTGTTTGGACTTATTTTGCAAATGTCCCATTGTACATTATTAATCTCAACTGCAAAGTTGAACAGATTTGTTAGTTAGAGTTGTTAACCAGACCAAAAGTCCCTGGTCATTAGTAACTTTTGAGTGTTGAATTCAAAATTGGCCCCAGAATGATTATTACTGCCAGCCCCCAGGCTGCTACAGAAGTGGATGAGAGTCCTCAATAAGGCAGGAAGATGTTCTGATCATCTAGTGGTGCCAAACCTGGTTGGCCACGTTTACTATCCCCCTCATCATAGTGGCAGCCAGCAGGTGTGAAATGGGTGGTGGTCATCACTTGTCACCTAGCGTAATTTATTTATTTACAGCATTTATATTCCGCCCTTCTCACCCCGAAACATTCAATGCCTTTTTAACATAGAACAAAGACAAACAAACATAGGCTCCGAGCGGTCTTGAACTCATGATCTCCTGGTCAGAGTGATTCATTGCAGTTAATTGCAGCTGGCTTGCTCTCCCGCCGGTGCCACAGCCCGGGCCCATGTCAACCAGGTAATGTCAACCAGGGCTCAAGAGCAATGCAGAAGAGAAGCGGGGAAGGAGGAATCACCCTCTCCTTTCCTCCTTTTCTGATCGCCCTTGCACCATGGCCAATGTCACTCCAGGCACTAGGCAATGGACACCAGCCATTTCATGCCCAGAGCCTGCCATTACAATGAGAACAAAAGGGGAATGAATGGTATGGGCCATTCCATGTCCTCGGGTCACCTGAGCCCAGAGAATACAGGATAGACATTTAAACAGTTACAGTTAATTCCGTCTCAGAATTGAGCCAACTGTTTACATGGGCCCAGAGTTCAGGTTTGCTCTGAGGTTTTGGAAAAACTCTGGAGCAACCTATGACTTTTGCTAATGGTGTTCAAGCTGCTATGGAGCTGATTTGCCCCCCCCCCCCCCACCACAAAAAAAAAAACCTTCAGTGCTAAGCGTCCATGTAGATGTGCTCCTTGTTTATCAGAATACATTTCTAATGTAGTAAGAATTCTCTTCAATCTATCTGACCAATTGAAAGTGACCACACTTGTTTGAGCTGGATCCCATCCACTTTTATATCTCATTTTTACTGAACTTCTGTGTGACTTTTTTTCCTATCAAATCGCTTTTGCAAAAGCTTTCATTCACAATACTTTCATGTTGCTGTCTTAAGGGCAAACTAGATGTGACGTTAAGTGACACTGTTTGAAAATGTATAAACTGACTGTGCATATAAATGCAGGGGAAGCTAAATTTAACTCTTCCCTTCCCTCTTATGGCCCACTGAAAATCTAAAGCAGTTATTTACATTGACAAGACATTTCCCTTTGGTGATAATGGGAGTTTTCATTCCAATGCAAACAAACATTTGCAAAGAAATTTTTGTCACTTTCTTGTAAGCATCCTTACAAGGCTGAGGCTTTGGTGGAGGGATTGAGGTGGGTTAATGAGGAAGGAGGCAGGTATACCCAGCACTGCCCAGGAGTTGGAAGGACAGCTGCCTGCCTGCTTTCTCCCTTCTCTGACTCTGAAAAGGCCTACCTCACAATGTCTCCATGGCAATGCTCTGACAAGAATGGGCAAAATCTCTTTGTGGTTCCTTCCTTCCCTCCTTCCTTCCCTCCTTCCTTCCTTCCTTCCTTCCTTCCTTCCTTCCTTCCTTCCTTCCTTCCTTCCTTCCTTCCTTTCATGCACCTTCTCCCTCTCTCTTTTTCTTTCTTTTTTCCAATTCTCCATAGCTTTCTTTCTCTCTCTTCCCCCTTTCCTTTGACTTTCTTTCTTCCATTCCTTTCTCTTCTCTTATTTTTCTTTTTCCTTCCCTTCCTTCACCTTTTGTCTGTTCCTTTCCTTTCCTTCAATCCTTCTCTCCTTTTTCTTTCTTCACCCTTTCTCTCATCCTTCTCCCTTTCTTTCTCTTTCCTTCTATCTCTTCCTTCCTCCCCTTCTCTCTCTTCATGCTTTCCCTCTTTCTTTCTTCCTCTCTCTCTCTCTCTCTCTCTCTCTCTCTCTCTCTCTCTCTCTCTTTCTCTCCCTCTGCCTTTCTTTCCCTTTTTCCTTCTCCCTGATTTTCTTTCCCTTCTTATTTATTTATTTATTTCTCACATTTATATCCCGCCCTTCTCACCCGAAGGGACTCAGGGCAGCTTACAACAGTGGCAACAATTAGATGCCCATACAAACCAATATAAAACAGCACATAAAACAGTTACAACTATTAAAATACATTATGAATTAAAAATATACATTTCAAACATAAAATCAGATCCGTTCTTCCTCATGCTTTGTCCATAGTTCAGTCCGTGTCAATTTCACCATTTGTTGATAAAAAGCCTGGGCACACAGCCATGTTTTTAGGGCTTTTCTGAAACCCAACAGGGTTGGAATTTGACGCATCTCTCTGGGGAGGGTGTTCCACAGCTGGGGAGCCACCACTGAGAAGGCCCTGTCCCTCCTTCCCACCAGCCGCGCCTCTGAGGCAGGTGGGACCGAGAGTAGGGCCTCTCCAGATGATCTCAGGGATCTTGCTGGCTCATAGGAGGAGATACGTTCGGACAAGTAGATTGGGCCGGAACCGTTTAGGGCTTTATAGGTCAAAACCAGCACTTTGAATTGGGCTCAGTAGCATATCAGCAGCCAGTGGAGCTGGCTTAACAAGGGGGTGGTGCACTCCCTGTAAGTCACCCCAGTTATTAATCTGGCTGCCACCCGTTGTACTTCTTTTCTCTTTCTTTTTTCTCTTCCCTCCTTCTCTTCTCCTCATACACATATCACCCAGAAACAGTCAATCTGCTTCACTCCCTTTATTTCCCAGTCACATGACAAAGGGCTACTTCACCTAGTTACAGCCAAACTGCAGTCCAGATGGATCAAGCCATGTAGGAGCCTCGGTGGTACAAACTGACCAATCAACCAACATACCATGACACACATACACACACATATATAGAATGTCTTATTGTCTGTCTTTCCTTCATATGATAAATTATTAACAAACATATTATGCTATGTGTTTTGAAATTTGACAGAGCTCTCAGGGTTCAGGTAAATGTTAGGAAAGATACCTATAAATAAAACCATCCCAGGGACAGAGCTATCTGGTTGAGATAATGTCCAATATACCAGACACGTTGCTTTCAGATTTTGACAGATTGGATATATATATATATTTAAAAACAAGGTCTCTTTTAAGTATATGGCTCAATGTGACCTTTTACAAAATGCTGGCAAATGATTAATGATCTTAATAAATATGTAGAACAGGAAAGTTGGAAAGGTTATATGTTAAAATCACTGTTTGCCCATAAATGCAAATACTTCAACATAGTGCTGGATAAGCAAGTATGATGGATACATTAATATTTCCAACTGTTTTCACTTGCCATATCCAAAACTAATAAAATGCCAACATACACAGCCTGGCAATAAACAGATTATGAAACAGAGTGGGCAGTGTGTAGTATTTAGACAAGCTACAATCTAGGATGACATTGAAATCCATCACTCCACTGTTGGCTGAATATGTAGGAGAGAAAAAGAAAACTAAAGCCCTGTAGCATGTGGAAATGCTAAAGCCAAAAGGATAAGAGTGTGAAAAATCCTGCTGGGTTATCCTTTCAGCTTTTACATATGGAAAATAGGCACCCATATCATGGGATTATTAATGTGTCATCGACACAGGAGATACCCACTGCTTTTAAGACACATGGATTTGGAGGGTGAAAACCTTTCTATTTTTATCAGTATAAGATTTAACGTTTAAAAATCCACCTGTGTTTTGAAAACAGTATTACAGTTTAGAAGAATTACTTATTTGTTATGTTTTGCAATGTTCTGTAGATGAGTAGTTCTACAACAAAAATGTCCTCATAGTAATTTAAAATAAATAAGCAAAAATCACTTAAATAAATTTAATTTCTGCAGAGACAGTTTGAATAAGTAGAAAGCATCACAAATACATGCACTGTTATGTAGGTTAAATACAGCATATCAATCAATAAAGCACAGCAAGCATGAAAACAATAGCATAGGATTAAAATAGTAAGACTGGGACCTACTAACTTTAACTAGAGAAGATTCATTAAATAACCGGGTAATTGAAACTGAAATATTGTTGAATCACTCAGAATCTATTTCACAAGGCAGGCAACTCTTTATTTGTGATACTCCTGTTCCTACCTATTAATGAGTAAAACCTGTCAATAGCACCACCAATCCCACAAGGTTCAACTTGGTGCAATAGGTCCCTTTCACTTCTATGCTGGCATGCCAGCAGGAATGGGATATCAGCCGATGGGATTATTCTCTTAACCCCCTTTTCCCTGCTTTGTTGCTATTCCAAGGTGGGCTGCTTTCCTTTTATTTTATATGTATATTTGCTTCTTTTTTGTCCTCCTGAAAGGGCAGTCAAGCCTCAGGTCACCAAGGATTACCATCTTTTGTTTTCCAGATCTTGCACCTTTGTCTTCTCGGAATTGGACACTTAAGTCCAGTTCATCATCCTCTTCAGTTTTGTGCCCTCCAAGAGGACATCTCTGGGGCTGGATCTTTAAACATAGCAATAATCAGCTGTTCATCTTACCATCATGGGGATTCTTTCTTGTCTGTGATGTCAGGGAAACCCCTTGCCAATCAATGTGTGGATCCTAGCTGGCATATTTCTCAGCCAATCAGGAGGAGGCATGAGAAGTTTGAATAGCTGTCAAAAGTATATAAGATATCTTATATTTTGCTATGAAGGTATGCTTGTATATTTTGACCAGATTTGATACTTGCATCCCCTTTGGCCAAACTGTAATAAACCTCTGTACTTTACCTTCAACCCAAAATGCCGTGTTCTCTGTTCTGGCTGATCTGGTTTAGTGGAAACTCACCAGGCATGGACCTTCTTATCCATGGTCGTAGCTAAATTCAGTTCACTTCCAAGGAATTAAAATAAGGAATGGAGGAGTAGACACACTGGGTTGGAAATCATAATTCATCCACATGCAGAGAGCACTGTGAACTCAACCAGTGATGGATCTGGACCAAAATAAATAGTGTTAAAAATTACCAAATAACTACCCAAGACATCATCGGGTACCTGAGTTCATTTTATATAAAAATAATTGCTATTTTCTAGAAGTTTTTTTTTTTCGTGTCAGGAGCAACCTGAGTTGCTTCTGGAGTGAGAGAATTGGCCGTCTGCAAGGACATTGCCCAGGGGATGCCCAGATGTTTTTGATGTTTTACCATCCTTGTGGGGGGCTTCTCTCATGTCCCCGCATGGAGCTGGAGCTGATAGAGGGAGCTCATCCGTGCTCTCCACGGGTGGGATTCGAACCTGGCAGCTTTCAGGTCAGCAACCCAGCCTTCAAGTCACAAGGCTTTTATCCCTTAGGCCACCGGAGGCTAATAGAGCTTGTCAAAATTAAGTTATCAAAGTCAGAATATCCTCATAAAATCTTGACCTCATTTGTTAAGATGAAAAAAAACCCAAATTCAATCACACATAATTTTAATGTCAGCTGTTTTGCTTTTTAGATTGTGTCCCATTGGTGGAATCCTGGCAGGATTAATATATAAATGCTACATGTTAGTCAAAATGAAGCGTGACATTAAATGCAAATCGACTATGATATGTAATACTATTAAGATCTGCAATTATTTGATTCTTAGATGTATATCAACAGCTAGCTAAATGCTACTCACTCTAACTCAGTGGTTCTCAACCTGTGGGTCGCCAGGTGTTTTAGCTTACAACTCCCAGACATTCCAGCCAGTTTACCAGCTGTTAAGATTTCTGGGAGTTGAAGGCCAAAAAATCTAGGGACCCACAGATTGAGAACCGCTGCTCTAACTGAAGAATTTGGATTGCTATATTGCAGTTTTGAACATCTAATAACAATAGGATAGTGATACATAGATGGCCAACCAGAAAAAAGGGATCTTTGATTTGAACTCCTCTTAAATTTTGCTTTGTAAGCAATTCTGCTTACCCCTCTCCTTTTAAAGTCTAGGGATTGAAATAATATGGATAATTATGAATTTAAAGAGTGGGTTTCCTGAGAGTCAATAGATACCATCTGGAAAGATAGACCCAGGAGAATTTCACAATTTTCACTTGCATTCAACTGTCCTGAAGTGTTGCAAAGGTTATTTTGCAAAGAGAAAAAAATGTGGGTTTTACAGGGATGTTTGTGGAAGGGAAAACAATTTTTTCCTACAGAAAAATTGGTGAAAAATGCTATTTATTTTTTTCCACAGCTTATGTCCTCCACAATATCTCAGGATATATTGATATGGAAATAATATCACAGAGGAATACTATTATTTTTTCAGCAGTGAGGAAAAACTAACATAATTGTTCATCTTTGAATGTGAGGATGAAATAATCAGGGACTTATATCCTTATTAATCTGGAGCTAGTTTGATTTTTTAAAGAAACAATAAAAACAATCTACAAGTGACCTTCCACTTGCTTGCAATTTCATCTGGAAAGACTGATGAATTTCCCAGAAGGTCCTGGTTCCAAAATAATCGCCCCAAGAGGCCTAGAGCTTGCTCATCCCCATCTTCTGTGTATCATCTAGTAGTATTTGTGGAAAGATGTCTTGTCAAATGCTTGAGAGCCATGTGCAGTTGGATCGCAAGTTGGACAGACTTGCTGTAACAGAAGAAGGGACTTTAACATTGATGCTGGGTTGTTTTTTTTTACAAAAAATATTGAATAGGCTACTTTCACTGTGTTTCTGCTTGATTACATATGCACCTTTAAATATCCCTATACGTGACATCCTACAAACTCTGTGTGGCTGAATATTTACACACATTGGAATGCTGATGATTTTTAAATAGAATAATAGCTAAAATGACTCCCCAGTGAACTATTCCTCAGAGCAATCATGCTTTAGCTTATTGGTCGCGCCTCAAGTTTGGCTATGAATTCCCTTCTTATACACATTTGTGCTTTATACTCTTTGCCAGGACTAAAATAATAGTTCAATAATATGTTGCTAATCTTTACATTCCAGTTTATTAAGTATGGTATAATTCACCATAAACTCCAGAAAATAAATTATTTTATTTTAATAAAATATAGGTTTTATCTCCCAGCACTATGGGCTGTGCAGGTTGAATTGTCTTAAAGATGCTTCCAACTTTCTTTCTTTCCTTCTTTAATTATTATTATTCCCTTCCTCCCTTCCTTCTTTTCATGATACCTCTGCAAATTGAGTCTCACATACTAATTGAGATGAGTAGCCATGAATGAGGCCAGCCATATCACTTGTGGAATGTGTCCATGAGATTCCATTGTTTTCTTTCATGAAGAAATTGGCAATAGACGTAAAGCAGGTCTCCTTAGAATGTCAACCCCATTTCCAAACCATTGAACAAAATGTACTTGAAGAGACAGGATCTAATTAATATGAAAACAACAAGAACATATAAAGGTCAGTTAAATAAAAAAAAGGTGACTTTGCAATCTCTGTCACAGTGATAGTTATGGGAAAGGGCACATAATTAGATATCCCCAGTGTGAGACATTAAACTATGGCTGGTTGTTTAAATTTCAACACCAACTTCATAACCACATTGATCACTATAAAGGTTACATAATTTCCTAGAGGTCCCACAGACATCACTGCTGGCAGCAGTACATTTTGGGAATTAAGCAATGGCATCAAATTACTAATGTTTAAATTCATTGTGTGTGTGCTTTTAAGTTGCCTGTCAACCTAGGGTGCCCTCACATATTTATTAGGGTTTTCTTAGCCAAGGGATACTTAGAGGTGGTTTTGCCATCCCCTTCTTCTGAAATACAGCCTACAACACTCAGTGTTTCTTGGTGGTCTCCCATCTAAGTACTAAACAGAGATGACCCTGTTTAATTTCAAAGATTAGAATGATCTGGTAGCTTTAGGGTATTTGGGCCCTATTAAGTATATTATAGCTTTATATTTACTTCCCAGAAGAAAAAGTGTTAATCTGTAATGTTGCCTGGTTTGAATTTGACTGGGTTTTTTATCTGTTGAAATATATGACTCACATGGTTCATATGGTTGATCATGACAGCCCAGAAAGAGGTCAGCCATGTCACGTGTGGAACATGTCCATGAGATTCCTGTGTTTCTTCGTTCATGAAGAAAGTTGTAAGATATTCTGCCTCAAGTGGCAAAAGAACTTGAATGGCTTATGATAATATGTTCATCAGCATATGTGTTTCATTTTCTCCTTTATTCAAACAGTAAAGTAGCATGGGATAGCCTTACATATGTTCTACTGTAAAAAGATAGAGTTGAGGAGGGTTTGAATTCTCCCTGTGAGGACTCAAGGAAATCACACTAGTCTCTCCCATCACAAAAACACCACCCCTTCTCACACAAAAATATTAAAACAAAAATCCCCATGCCCTTTCACAGCCCTCCCAAATGCACGCTCACCCTCACTTCCCTAACAAAACAGTAAGAAGAAAGACTGAAAGATATTAAATTAAGAAGAAATAATAAAATTGCCAAATGAAAAGATTGGAATTGAGTCGAAAGTGAACCTAAGCAGTGATGGCACTGAAATAGAACATGAAGCTAGCTAGAAACTGACATCTTTCTAAGAAGCCAGGATGCTTCTGGAAAATGGAAGAGCTTCCTCTGGTCTATATAGACCAGCTTTTTGAAAAGACATGCAATCTGCTTTCTTGCTCTGATTGGCTCAGGCAAGGATAAGGGCAGGAAACCTTCCGCACAAATGTCTACTGCCACGGCACAACTGAAAGCAGCCAATATCAGCAGCCGGATGGTTCATTTCAGCTGATTCAATCCAAGCCCTGCTTCTTGCTCTATTTCCAAAGATTCAGTTTCCGAAATTTCCTGGATCCCATTTTGAAAAACAACACTGTGCATACCCCTAATGTATATAGCATGTTTTATTCTGAAAGGAGATGTGCCCAAGAGTTCCAGCTGTAGATTGTGATATGGGATCTATGCAGCAGTGGCTAGTGGTTACCATGTCAGTGGGTCAGTAAAACTCCTGTAGGGGATCTATCCAGACTTTAAAGGAAGCATGCGAGGTACTGGGTTTATTTGGAGAATAGGATTAAATCCATCAGAATACCTCTTTAAAGTTCAGACTGAAAGCAAAGTGAATGCACTGGCTTACCAACAGGAAAGCTACCACATGGCATTCATGATCATTTATCTTGACAGGTATTTCAATTGCCTCATATCCTGGCAGTTACTATGCAGAGCACTCATCCACTGAGGTGTTTTCTCTATGCCACTCTTAGATCTTTTCACATTGACTTGGGTATAAATATGTATATAAACAATAGCTATAACAGCAACAATATTCCATAAGACAATACTCCTGCTAATAGTGTTAGGTAGGAATTTGTGTTTGAATACTTTATCAGAAATAATTTACCAAATCATTTGATAAGGATTCCACTCACAAAATTTCTTCATAGCAGGTATAGGATATATCAAATAAGACAAATCTGTCAGTTTCCATAATCTAGGTTCAGGTCATAGAATCATAAAGTTGGAAGAGATCACAAGTGCCATCCAGTCCAACCATGCAGGAATACATAATCAGGAATTCCTGATAGATGGCCATCCAGCTGTTTAAAAATGTTCAGAGAAGAAGACACCACCAGATGCAGAGGCAGTGTATTTCACTGTTGAACAGCTCTTACTGGCAGAAAGTTCTTCCTTATGTTTAGGTGGAATTTTTTTCTGGTACTTGAATCCATCACTCTGGAACCTAGAGCAGTATAACATTAAATAACATGACATTCTTTCAAATATTTAAACATGGCCATGAGGTCTTTAAATGCTTAACTGTTGCAAATTTAGGTTAGTGTAGATTTAAATCCCCCTGTATTCAGCCACACAATTCTTACACTTAATTTATATTGATTTCCAAGTTTTCATCTATGCAAATAAGATCTGTGGTGGCACAATGGGTTAAATCCGTGTGCCAGCTGAACTGCTGTACTGAAGGTCGGTGGTTCGAATCCACGAGACGAGGTGAGCTCTTGTCTGTCAGCCCCAGCTTCCCATGTCAGGACATGAGAGAAGCCTCCTACAGGGTGGTAACACATCCAGGCATCCCTTGAGCAATGTCTTTGTAGATGGCCAATTCTCTCACACCAGAAGTAACTTGCACTATGTTCTCAAGTCACTTCTGACACAATAAAAAAATCTATGCAAATATTCTGGAGATTGAAAGTATATTAGGAAATAATTTGAAAATAGTTTGAAAACTGTTTTTTTGAGTGTTGTCAAAAACTCTGACAAAAACTCTGACAAAAAGAACTTTGGACTGCTGGGATCTTCACAGTTCTGGGCTTGGATGGTGCAAAATTCACATGTAGCTGTATTATGCAGAAAACATAATTTTTCTGGGCTGAAAATAACATTTCTGCACAGAAAATGCTTGCCTTCAATAAACTGCTGTATTTGTATATTTATTCTGCACAAAATTCACATGCATTAATTTGAATAGGAAACAAGCTTGAAGAAAGAAAAGACAGGCAAAATGGGAAAGATAAGGAGATGGATGAAACAGAGATGCAGAAAAGATCAAATAAAAAGACCATTTTCTAAAATGAGGAAGGGTGAACTATTATGTCTGGAGACTGAAACACAGATGGACAATCAAACAGTTTATTTTTTAACCCACTTTGTGAAGTACTGCAGGTTAAGAGATGTCTGTGCTTTCTCCATGGTTAGAAGCCAGGCTTAACAGTGTCACATGGCTTGGCATTATGGCACAGAACACAAAGATCAAAGTTCCAGATACAGGTGCTCTCTATCCCCCCCCCCCACACACACACACACACACTGTCCTCTTTGGGTTCTCTTTGTCAATCCATCTACCAGCCAATGATACAATCGAAGCTTTCATGGTCATGTTGGGGACAGATAAGAATTCCACTTCTTTTACATGCATTTTTTGTTACCCCACGCTGTTTCTTTAAAAAATATTTTTATTAAGATTTTGAAAAGTGACATACATAAAAAGATGAAGATTTGAAGTGAGATAAGGGTATGTTGATAGGGTAAGATTGAGTATTGTGGGTAGGGGTTGGTTTAGAGAGGGGAGATGGGTAAGGTAACCAGGATATGCAAAACAAAAGGAAAGAAAAAAGAAAAAAAGGGGGGGGAGAGTAAAATAGAATGGAAGGGAAAACCTTCTGGTGGCTTTCAAATCATCCAACTAAGTAAAATGTCCTTTTTGAGCTTGTCTCATGTCCCTCTCTGTTTTTAAGGTTTTCCCTGTCTGTAAGTAATTTTTTTACTGCATTCCAGTCTGTTGCTTTCTTTAATTTACCCTGATGGGCTGAGACATAGTATGTCAGCTTGTCCATATTCATTATGTCCCAAATTTTCAGTATCCAATCTTCTTTGCTTTGAATCTCTTTGAGTTTCCATTTCTTTGCATAGGTAATTCTAGCGGCCGTTGTCAGGTAAGTTAATAAGACTTCTTGATTTTTTAAAATTTCATATTGAACAATCCTAATAAGTAGCATTCTGATTTTAATTGATAATCAATTTTCATTATTTCTTGGATAGTTTTATGTATATTCTTCCAGAATGTTTTTGCTGATATGCATCCCCACCACATGTGGAAAAATGTCCCCGTTTGTTCTTTGCATTTCCAACATTTGTTTGGAATATTTTTATAACACTTTGCCAAATTTTGTGGCATCATGTACCACTGATAGAACAATTTGTACCAGTTCTCCTTGAGGTCACTTGAGTAGGTGTATCTTAGTCTTACATTCCAGGCCTTCTCTCAGGCTTCCGGTTTTATAGTATGTCCGATTTGTGATGCCCACTTCATCATATAGTCCTTGATAGATTCTGTTTCTGTAGCCCGTGGTAATAGAATTTTACAGATTTTAGATATTGTTTTCTTCTTTTATATCAGAATTTTGTCCCAAAATTGGGGATATCCAAAGTGGAGTCTTTTGGTAGAATCTTAGTTTGTAAGTATCCCAGATTTTAAGTAAGGCTGATCTTGTGAAGTGATTTCTGACATTCTTTTCTATCTTTTTTTTAACATACCACATATACATGTGCCAGCCCTTTCTGAGGTCGTAACCCTCTAGGTAAGGTAAAGGTTTCCCCTGATGTTAAGTCCAGTCGTGACCGACTCTGAGGGGTTAGTGCTCATCTCCATTTATAAGCTGAAGAGCCAGTGTTGTCCATAGACACCTCCAAGATCACGTGGCCGGCATGACTGCATGGAGCGCTGTTACCTTCCCGCCGGAGCGGTACCTATTGATCTACTCCAATTTGCATGTTTTCGGACTGCTAGGTTTGCAGGAACTGGGGTTAACAGCGGGCGCTCATTCCGCTCCCGGGATTTGAACCTGGGACCTTTTGGTCCGCAAGTTCAGCAACTCAGCGCTTTAACACACTGTGCCTCTAGAATTACATTTTTGTTCTTACTGTTACCCTACACTGTTGACTAGGGACTTGTGATAGTGCCTGAAATGGGTGTTAACTTAGAAGGAGATAATGTAGAATATGGTGAACATCTATGGCACAAATTGGGTTTTTGGGAAGGCTGCGGAACTGGATCTTTAAATCATGTGACTTGGTGATGGGGAAGGGAACTCCCCTTGGGACTGATCTAAAGGTAGTGCCCTTGAGAGAGAAATCCTTGAGTTGGCATTCTAGTTTAAGCCAACTCTGAGTAATCCAGCTTTTGGATTCTCTTTCAAGTTCAGGTGTTCTTATACAACTCATTTTCTGTGTGTGGCCTTTTTAATTCCATGGCTGGTCAGCAAAGAAATGTGTGCTAGAAAAACGTAATCTACAGAGTAGTGGCTACCTCTCCTCCTTTTAAAAGGGTGGTCCTCAATTTAAAGTCATGTCTTATCTGGGCTTATTTCAAAGATAAAGAAATATGAGACACAGATTTGAAATTATTCATCAGTAAGCTGGTCATAGTATAACTGCTAATATTTTGTCTAGAATAGAAATTAACATATGCTCATTGCAAACCCTTTTAATGGCTCAAAAACATGCAATTAAATTCAATTTATGTGCTTCCTACTTGCACAGGTGGGATTCTAGTACAAAATGATGTTATTTTCAAGCATATAAGCCTTAGTTTCCTAGATATTCAGTGCATTCTTTTCCCCATAGAGGGTACGTTCTTTATCACTAAACACAACAAGCAGCAATATTTTTCATCCTCTCTGTTCTGAACATTTTACTTTTCAGAGAGAGCAAAGAGCAACTTCAGAGTTTCACCGATCCTAATACGAAACTATTTAAAATGTAGAAGGAATTGTGATTCATATGTTCCAGGCATCTGGTAAGTACTTAAAACCCTGTTGTGCAGAGTGAAATGCTGTAAGATAAATTAGTAATAAAACATAAAAATTGCTCTCCTGTGAAGGAGGATAGATAGCAAGTATAAATATTGCCAAAGTGTAGAGCAGCAGGAGGAAGAAACTGAGGGAAAAGAAAATTTGATTCCAAATTGTACTTGGTATCATTAAATGACAGTTTTATTAAGTATGCTGATTTAAACAGAACAACCTGTCTGGTTTTCTAATCTACTTATATATATATGCCAGTTCCCAATGTCCCATTTCACTTTCCAGTGATCTGTCACACTGTGGTGATATGAAGAAACAGAGTCTTGAATGAGAAATAGTTGCCATTTCTGCCTGTCTATGGCAAATGGAAAACAATATGCCAAGGAATGCTGTTGTAATTGGGGATAACTTCTCCGTCACCACCAATTCTGGTGTCAATTTCCTATCCACATAGTTGTGACATAGATCCCATTGGACATTCTGCCTGCCTCAGTGCAGAGACCTTAAAAACATGGGGTAGTGTATATCTCAGGTTATGTAAACACTTTTAGTTCACACAACCAGAGAGATTGCCAAACATGGTTTTCACTTGATCATCTTTTAAGTAACCCAAACCCTTACTCCCATATCATGATCTTAAAATTGTCCTTTAGCATACTCAAACTTAAATACTCTTTCTCAGGAGCACCATGTGAAAACTCTGAGAAAAACTAAAATAGTTTGCGAAGACAGGCAAAATCATGATAATTCTACTTCAGAATTAGCCCCAAGGCCTTATTGCATTTTGAGAGGGAAACAAGCAAAACAAAACAAAAAAAATTACCTTTCTTCATATAAAGTAAAGCTCATATAAAGTGCAAAAGCTGGAATTTTAAGACTACATGGAAATTTTTGCATGCTTGATGAGAAGAGTTGTTTTGTGATGGTGGTGGCCAGACAACTTCAGCTCACATTTTAATGTAAATCTGATGAAAAATAAAGTAAGTTTAGTTTATTTCATTGCAGAAGGAGTGATGTTATTCCTTGTTAAGTTACAGTAAGTTCTATTGATCATAAAATACATGGCAATACAATAGCAGCAATGAAAAGAGCATATAATGTTAACAAAAAGGAGGAAATGAACACTGCAAACCTTCAAAAGGATTTCTGCAGGAGCAAGAGAGTTATGGTGAATGAAATATAAAAAGATAAAGGTTATGGTTTTCCCCTGACGATAAGTCCAGTTGTGACCGTCCCTGGGGGTTGGTGCTCATCTCCATTTCTAAGCCGAAGAGCCGGCATTGTTCGTAGACACTTCCAAGGTCATATAGCCAGCATGACTGCATGGAGTGCTGTTACCTTCCCGCTGGAGTGGTACCTATTGATCTATTCACATTTGCATGTTTTCGAACTGCTAGGTTGGCAGGAGCTGGGGCTAACAGCGGGTGCTCATTCCACTCCCGCGATTTGAACCTGGCACCTTTTGGTCCGCAAGTTCAGCAGCTCAGTGCTTTAATGCACTGTGCCACCAGGGCCCCTGAATGAAATATAGTTCAGAGATTTTTGGTGTTGTTTTCTTTTGCTGGGAGCTCCTGGTGGTGCAGCGGATTAAACCGTTGAGCTGCTGAACTTGCTGACTGAAAAGTCATTGGTTCAAACTTGGGGAGCGGAGTAAGCTCCTGCTGTTAACCCCAGCTTATGCCAACCTAGTAAACATGCAAATATGATTCGATCAATAGGTGCCACTCCTCTGGGAAGGTAACAGCACTCAATGCAGTTATGCCGGCCACATGACCTTGGAGGTGTCTACAGACAACGCCAGCTCTTCAGCTTAGAAATGGAGATGAGCATCAACCCCCAGAGTTGAACACAGCTAGACTTAATGTCAGGGAAAACCTTTATCTTTTTTACCTTTCTTTTTCGTTGTTGCCACTACAATCAAAGAACATGCAGCAGGAAGAGGTAGATGATGGATATATAGTGTGTGATGGTCAAGGAAGAAGAAACTCAGCATTTTATAAGCAAACACCCAATGCTACACTCTCCCAAGACCCAAAGACGGTTAAAATATGTAAACTATTGGTGTATTTGTACTTCAGTAACAGATGGTGAGTAGAATTGAATCATGACTATCTCCTACCCCTTCACACTTGGAGATTTATTGCAGGAAGCACACAAACTGATGTTAAAGGTGGATCTTGGTGGCAATTCCTGTTGCATGACACTATGCACATCCTGCTGCTGCTCTGCCTTCACCCCACAATTAATCCAACCCTAGCTATTGGTGCAGTAAAATCTGCCAATTGCATGCAATCCCACAATGCTCCCATCACCTAGCTGGGTGTGATGGATCCATTTTGCTTTTGTGCAGTAAAGTGACATGAAGGGGAGGGATTCTTCCTCTCTTTCCTCATTCACTTTTCCCAAGCTGTCTGATGTCTTTTTATTTTATATTTGCAGCTATATTTGCCTTTTTGTTGTTGTTCATAGCTAAAACTATAAAAATTTCTGTTAAAAAGGAAAAAATGAAGAAATAAATGGAACAACAGAAGTATGGGACTGAAGGGTTATGATGGCATGTGAAAGTAAGATTGTGAGATCACAGTTCAACTGGCGCAACTGTGCAAATGAAGAGAGGTGCACTTTCAAAGGTGCTCATCCCTGTACTGTACGTGTCCACTACCAGTGATAGCATGACTGCTGTGGAATAGCAGTTTCATGTGAAAAAGCCTAGAGGAATAAAACAAACAAAGCCTTCTATAGTAAAAGCAAATAACACAGTTCTACTCATGACCTTTTCATTTCTACGAGTGACAGAAGGTTAACTTTGCAGAAAGGAAAGAAATGAAGGTTCTTTAGTCCAGGGCTTCAGCTTTGCACCTTCATAGCCATACAGTTAATGGGGAATGTAAGAGGACAATGTCAGGAAGGAGGAGGAGGCAAAGGCAAAGCAAAAGGTTAAAAAGAAACTACAGAAATATCAGAAATAAAACCTTGCATTCTGTAGTGATAGCAGGCACGTTGGCCCATCCCTAAAAACCTAAAAGTTGGAGTAAATTCTATTTCTAAAAGTTCAATTGTAGTCCTGCAGACCTAAAAATTTGGGAGTGATAGAAAAATGTCATTTTGAAGGTAGAATTCTTACAGAGGGGAGCATTGCCCTCACACGCATACATATATGAATTGCTAACAATTTCCCCACTGAAATGGTCAGTTTTGGATTTGATCTACTTCTGATAAGCTTAATTTCCAGTTATCAAACTTGTCAAAATAAACCAGATATAGTTTGGGATTTGAGATTTATCCAATTCAAGGCACATCCTAAATAAACAATTATTTTGAATTTTGCTTTTCTTAAGGATAGATTTGTTGATTTACTGTTGGCATAGAATATTCCAAAATAATAATGAATTTCCAAAGGATTATGCTATATCTAATGGTGAATTTGGGGTAGCATTTCCAATCCCATGGAAGAGATCATTCCATTTAAAGTTCAGCCATTTATCTAATGTGTCCCTGAATGAAAACCTTTAGATGTATGTATGTATGTATGTATGTATGCAGAGACGGTTCAACCGAGAGGCAAACTAGTCATTTGCCTGTGGCGCCATCCTGTAGGGGGCGCCATCAAGGCAACTCCTGCCTCCGCTGCTGTGCCTCTGCTCTGCAGAGCCCAGTGCCTTCCTCCCCAGAAGGAAGACGTCGGGCCGTTTGCAGACGTGAAACAGCACTTCTCCAGTCTGCAAAGCACCCAGCAGCTCCCTCTGGAGAAGGAGGATGTTGGGCATTTTGCAGACTGAGAAGCCCAGCACCTCTCCCCCCCCCCCCCTTGGCTGCAACTTGCCTTGCAGCAACCAAAGAGAAGGAATCAGGCTCCACGTGGAGTTGGCTCGGGTCCCTTTGATCCTTTTGCCTCCCCTGTAAAGCAAGCAGTGGGATTGGGGGGAAAGGAAGAAGGGAGAAGGGGGAAAGGAGCGAGGGAGTGTGGGGAGAAGCCAAGCCACTGTGACCCACTCACTGCCTTCCCATTTTAGTAAGTATTTTTCTATTTGTGAGTCCATTTAAGGGGCTTGTTTTGCTTGGGGGGGGGGCTTTGCTAATGGGGTTTATTGTTGTTGTTGGGAGAGGGACCAGGCCTTGGGGGCTTGGATCCTTTTTCCTTTGGGCCCTCTCTCTGTTCTCTTTCCTCCCAACCATTCCTACTACCTGCAGCTCTTTCTCTTTTCCCTTTGCAACATAAATGAGGGGGATCCTTTTGTTTGCAATGTGTGTGTACATACATACATATACACACATATATACATAATATTGGGATTTACTATGGGAAGAGAGATGGAGATTCCCCCATTTTTGAATGTAAACAATCCCAAAAAGACTCCAAAGGCTTTGCATTAGCTCCTGAAAGTATCTTAGATTGGAAACCCAAAAGGACATATAGTCCAACCCCATGAAGAAAACCACAAAATCCAGCCCTGGTTAAAGAGATTGATATATATATATATATTATATATATATATATATATATATATATATATATCAATATATATATATATATATATATATATATATATATATATATATCACACTACTGTGCATATTAATATACATATTAATGTAATAAACACAATACTGTGCATATTAATATATATATTAATGTAATAAACACTATAATGGGAGTTTATTACATATTGATATGCCTATTAATGTAATAAACACAATACTCTGCATACTGACATACATATTAATGTAGTAAACACTATAATAGGAGTTTATTACATATTGATATACCTGTTAATGTGATAAACACAATACTATGCATATTGACATACATATTAATGTAATAAACACAATAATGAGAGTGTATTCATTATTTATTTATTTTATTTAATTTACTACATTTATATCCCTCCCTTCTCACCCCAAAGGGGACTCAGAGCGGTTTACGAATAATATTGACATATTTACGTACAATGTATTATATTATTAGCATCGCACAATATTAGCAGAGCATAATGATACCGTAATAATAATACAGATTTTCAGAACATAACACAGTAATCATATTCTATATTATATTCTGATTCTGCCAACTTTGCAATTCAAAAACGTGCAAAATGTCAGTAGATGAATAGGTACCGCTCCAGCCAACCAGGAAGCCGCCCTGAGTTCCCTTTGAGGTTGAGATAGGGCGGGGTAAAAATGCAGTAAATATATATATATTACCCTCAGAGGTTGTGAGATCTGTTGGAAACTAGGCAAGTGGCGTTTATGTATCTTTAGAATTTCAACAGAAAGGAAGAAACCATGAAAATGAACAAAATCTGAGTATTAAAAAAGCTAAAATTGGGACAGTAAAAAAAGAACAACACTCAGAAGACAAGAAACAATCAGGGCCAGTTAACCCTTCCAAACAAGGGATTCCCCCAGGCAGGAAGCAGCCAGTTCTTGAAGCTGAAAGGCTTTTCCATGCAAATCAAGGTGGCCAATTCAAATATTCACACCTGCCTCAAACAGAAAAGAGTTATTCCTCCCACCCTGAACATTCCACAGATATAGAAACCCCACTTGCCTAGTTTCCAACAAACCTCACAACCTCTGAAGATGCTTGCCATAGATGTGGGTGAAACGTCAGGAGAGAATGCTTCTGGAACATGATCAGACAGCCTGGAAAACTCACAGCAACCCAATGATTCCGACCATTAAAATATTTCATAATACATATCCGTGGAATGTTCAGGGTGGGAGAAAGAACTCTTGTCTGTTTGTTGGAGGCCAGTGTGACTGTTGCCATTAATCACCTTGATTAGCATTGAAAAGCCTTGCAGCTTCAAAGCCTGGCTGTTTCCTGCTTGAGGGAATCCTTTGTTGGGAGGTGTTAATCAATCAGGAGAGAATACTTCTGGAACCTGTTGTCAAAAGCTTTCATGGCCAGAAACACTGGTTTGCTGTGGGTTTCCCAGTCTGTATTGCCATGTTTCAGAAGCAATCTCTCCTGATGTTTCGCCCACATCTATGGCAAGCATCCTCAGAGGTTGTGAGGTCTGTTCAAAACTAGGGAAGTGGGGCTTAATTATTTGTTGAAAGTCCAGGTTGGAAGAGAAAGAACTCTTGTCTGATGGAGGCAAGTGTGAATGTTGCAATAGGCCACCTTGATTAGCATTGAATAGCCTTGCAGCTTCAAAGCCTGGCTGCTTCCTATTTGAGAGAATCCTTTGTTGGGAGGTGTGAGCTGCCCCTGATTGATTCATGTCTGGAATTCCGCTGTTTTTGTGTGTGTTGTTCTTTATTTACTGTACTGAGTTTTTAAATACTGGTAGCCAGATACTCTTCATTGTCATGGGTTCCTCCTTTCTGTTGGAATTGTCCACATGCTTGTGGATTTCAGTGACTTCTCTGTTGTCTGACATGGTGGTTGTGAGAGTGGTCCAGCATTTCTATGTTCTCAAATAATATACTGTGTCCAGGTTTTACCCCTTATCTTAAATGGCTAAGGGGGGAAAGCAAGGGGCTTGAGGCTGTTAGGAATTGTGGGAGTTGTAGTCCAAAACACCTGGGGGGGCAATGTTTGCCCATGCCTGGTAGGTAAGTGCACTTGCTGTTGCATCTTTGCTGGAAAATAATTCTGTGTGCATTTAGAAAAGCATAAATACTACATATTTCAAGTAATGCATCATCATTTGATCATTTCATAGAATTCCAGCAGATTCTCAGGATGTGTAGGACGCATGGGGGTGGGAATTTATGAGTAGCTGTCACACAGCCATATAACCCAGAATATCAAGGCAGAATAACCCAAAATATCTGCTTTGAACTGGGTTATCTAAGTCCACACTGCCCTATATCCCAGTTCAATGTTTGGTGTTAAATTCGCAAATATAGTAATTCCTACATAACATTACCATGTATTGAACTGCTTTTTCTGTTAATTTGTTGTATAACATGATGTTTTGGTGCTTAATTTGTGAAATCATAACGTAATTTGATGTTTATTAGGCTTTTCCTTAATCCCTCCTTATTATCCAACATTTTTGCTTATCCAACGCTTTTGTTTTTCAGTGATTGGTTTGGGGGGGGGGGGGCGCCAAAATTCTGTTCGCCTGTACTTGAAAATTTCCTAGGGCCGACTCTGTATGTATGTATGTATTTAAGGAACCTTCCAAAGCTGGATAGAATATGGATGAGTGCAATATGCCAGGCATTCAAAATGGGTCCCTCACATTCTCAAAACAGGCATATTTCTGTTAGCTCACAGAGACTATTTGATACAATTTTCTGTTTTTAAATAATTCAACATTTCACTAAACAAAGTATCAGAACCATCTCATCTCATTTACCTGTGCCTTATCAGAAACAGAATCCTTCTAGGTGAAAATGCATCTACTAGTTTCTACCACTCAAGTAAATTGTTTCCCCTTTCTGTAGTTAGCTGCTCATTTAACTTTCATCCAGTCGGCTCTTCTGCTCATCATGTGAGAATTTGCATATTTCTGTGCATTTTAACATCAGGATTGTGATATTAGTCTCTTCCTCTGTTGAAATGTTTGCTTTATGATTACTGTCAATGCAACAACATGTCATAAATGCCCTAAGACATTGCTCTCCCCACTCTTTTTCTCCCCACTCCCCCCCTTTTTTTTTTAGGTAGAAGCAATTTATTTGAAGAGGCTGAGATGGGAAAATCTAAAAGCAAGAAAAGACTAATAAAAAGTCAATATTTCTCTCCTTTGTGGCATGTCAGTCAGCTTAATTGAAATGGAAGGCATTGCTGCATGTGAGAAAAGCAGGTATTTCATGCTGCAAGAAACCTTAGAATGTACCTTAGCTGTCCTTATTAGATGAGGAGACCTAGAGTCTATACTTGGCATCACCTATACACACCCTCTCTTTTCTCCAGAAACTGCATAAAAAGTAAGCAGCACACATGCAATGTATAGCTAGAGTCCATCCGATTTTTTTACAGAGCTTTACAACCAAATGGCACTGGAGGGACTGATCAGCTACTATTGTAGAGCAATTGAGGAGAGAGTCGAGGTTCTCCAGATGCCTCCTGAGGATGTCTTCCCTCTTGATTACCCACCATGGGGGTTCCCACAAGACAACTACTTCACTTGTCACTACCACCATTAGAAATGATGAAGCAGCTTTCCTTGGGTGGCAATTTACAGGGTAGAACTGAAGAGCAAAAAGTGAGCAATTATTTCATATGTTACGATATTTTTATAGCCACGGGGATGCTGTTTCCTGCCTTTGTCACTGAGATATCACTGGTTTGCTCTATATCTGAATCCCACATTGCCAGCGTGTCAGAAGACCCATGCTGTTCAGAGGATTTGGTTTCCTAATGGCCAAATGAACCATCAAAGGAAATAACTATCTATTTCTTGTTTTTTCACCTATGTTAGTTCTATGATATTGTTTGAGGGTTGGAACCAGGTTTCCAAGTAGGTTGTCATCACGGAGTAGCTACTAGGTGATATGCTGCCATCTTGTTCACCATTCTTTTTTTCATATGGCCAGGAAAGAGAATGGCATCTGCCTGCCTTGAGATCCCTCCAGAACAACTGAATAACAGCAAAAACAACATCTAATACAAAGCATCCCCTATTATCACCTTTCTTCTCACGTAATATTTTAGTCAAGTATATGTAGAGCATGTCAAAGGAAGTAAGAAAAGCAGGACTTCCTCTGATTGTTTCATACGAACATTTATTTATATATAATCTCTCTGAACACTCCATTTATATATCATGGCAAGTAGGGAAGGGGAGAGTTTTCTTGTCTTCAGAAATTAGAAAGTGATGAAACATTATTTCTTGTCTATGTGTGTTTTACATGTGTTCATTTGCAAGTCACTTGTGTAATATTCTTAAATGTGTGATTTTATTTTAAATAATGAATATACATGGCATCACATTACATTATCCCATTACATTATTCCCCAGTATACCCAGGGAAACATTAAGAAGAGACAACTAATGGATTGGGGCTTAAATCTTTGAGCTTTCAGCTCCAAAAAAGATAAAACATTATTTTGGACTACAGTTGGCAGATTTGACATATACTGCACCTGCAAGTTTTTCCAGATGTAACAATACATACACTTCTTAAGTAATTTGATGTTCTCTTTGAATAAGCATTTAATATGTTTGCATGGTTTTTAACTGAAATTTTTAATACTGTTTATATTTAATTCTGTTTTCATGTTTTTATATTTGTATATTTTAAATTGTGTACTAAGGCTTTTATGTTAAGCTGTTTTGAGTCCCCTTTGGGAAAGATAAAGTGTGGTATAAATAATAATAATAATAATAATAATAATAATAATAATAATAATAATAATAATAATAATTGGAATTAAAGAAGGAATTTGAGACTTCCGCCAGATGCGACTATAGCCTCCCTTAGGGCCTACTCTGCGACAATGAGGGCAGCCAGGAAGGTGTTCCCAACTGCTCGCATCACATCTGCAACTAATAGACCTAAGGAGTTATTTTGAGTAGTCAGGGAGCTCCTTCACCCAAGTTCACAGGAGGAGATCCATGCCCACTCAGTGACTCGATGTGGCGATTTCACCCATAATTTTGCAGATAAAATCACTTGGATACATTCCAACCTGATCGTCAGCTTTGAGGTAGTACCAGTGGATGTATCTGAGGCACCTGTCTGTCCTATTTTGTTGGATTCATTTCAGCTTGTTTGGCCTGATGACGTCAACAAGATTCTAGGAGCGATAAGAGCGACCATCTGTGCTTTAGATCCTTGCCCTTCCTCTTTTATCAAACTTGCCAGAGAGGGATTGGCCAAGTGGTTCATAAGGATCGTAAACACCTTGTTGGAGCACGGAAATTCCATCTAGCTTTAAAAAAAACAATCATTAAACCTATTCTTAAAAAGCCATCTCTGGAATCCTCTATTCTAAATAACTACCAGCCTATTTCCAATCTCCCTTTTTTGGGCAAGGTTCTAGAGCGGGTGATGGCCTCTCAACTCCAGGGATTCTTGGATGAAACTGATGATGTTTATCCATCACAGTCTAGCTTTAGTCATGGTGATAGTACAAAAGACAGCTTTGGTAGCCTTGGTGGATGATCTCCGCAGAGTAGACGGGGGAATGTGTCCCTGCTGGTTCTCCTTGACATCTCAGCGGCTTTCGATATCATTGACCATGGCATCCTTCTGGGTAGGCTCTCCAGAATGGTTCTTGGGGTCACTGCGTTGCACCCCGAGTGTGATGCTGGGGGACACCTGCTCGGATCCCTGGTCTTTGACCTGTAAGGTCCCACAAGGTTCCATTCTTTCCCCCATGGTCATCCAGAGTTTTGGAGTTGGGTGCCATCTCTATGCAGATGACCTGCAACTCTACTACTCTTTTCCACCTCATTCCAAGGAAGCTTCCCGGATCCTGGATAAGTGTCTGACAGCTGTGATGGGATGGATGAGGGCTAACAAACTGAGATTTAATCCAGACAAGACAGAGGCCCTTCTAGTCAATTGTGCGGCCAATTGGGATATAGAGTGGTAACCTGTGCTTGTCGACGCTACACTCCCCCTGAGGACACAGGTCCACAGTCTGGGGGTTCTCCTAGATTCATCGCTGACACTTGAGGCTCATGTGTCAGCAGTGGCTGGGAGAGCTGACGCAGAATTAAAACTTGTATGCCAGCTATGACCATACCTCAAAAAGCCTGACTTGGCCATGGTGGTCCATGCCTTAGTTACATCCAGAATGGACTACTGTAATGTCTATGGGGTCAATTCAAGGTGCAAGTTATTACCTATAAAGTTCTATATGCTTCGGGTCCAACCTGTCTTTGAGACCGCATCTCTTTCTATGAATCAGCGTGGACTCTGAGATGGAAGGGAGGGGGCTTCTCTTGGTCTGACCACCGTCTCAAGTGTGGTTGGTGGGGATGAGATAGAGGGCCTTCTCTGTAGTGGCTTCCTGGCTCTGGAATACCCTCCCAAAAGTGATTAGATTAACCCCCACCCTTCAATCCTTCCGATCCAGCCTGAAAACATGGATGTTCAAACAGACATTTGACCATATGACGTTGATGCTTGGCACTTTAGTTGTGAATTGATGGCAGCTAATTTTATCTACAGATGTTTTTTAAAATTGTATTACTTGATTTTTATGTTGTGTTGTTATAACTTTATGTGACTTTGTTTTATACTCATGTAACATTTTTATCATTTTATGTTATGTTGCACCCTGGAGTGCCTTGTAAGCTGCCCTGAGTCCTCTCAGGGAGATGGTGGTGGGATATAAATAAATGTTATTATTATTATAGGCACAATCTGGATCTCAAATGAACTTACCGTATTTTTCGCTTTATAAGACGCACCTGATGATAAAACGCACCTAGTTTTCAGAGGAGGAAAATGGGGAAAAATAATTTGAACTAAAAGATGACCTAGAACATTTTAATAAAATAACATAACAGTAAGGGAGAATTGGGCGATCTGAGCTGTGTGCATGCGCACAGCTCAGATCGCCCAATTCTCCCTTAGTTCCTTGACGCAGGCGCAGATCACCTGAACATTAAGAAGAACTTCCTCACTGTGAGAGAGAGCTGTTCAGCAGTGGAACTCTCTGCCCCGGACTGTGGTGGAGGCTCCTTCTTTGGAGGCTTTTAAGCAGAGGCTGGATGGCCATCTGTCGGGGGTGCTTTGAATGAGATTTCCTGCTTCTTGGCAGGGGGTTGGACTGGATGGCCCATGAGGTCTCTTCCAACTTTATTATTCTATGATTTTAAAGAAATAAAGGAGTTATTCAGTATTGAAACCCCTTTGTGACTTTTGGCTCACCCTGTGCTTTAGCCGTTGCTGTTGTAATTATTATGGTGTGGATGTTGCAACTGATCATCTTGATTAGCACTGAATAGCCTTGCATTTCAAAGTCTAGCTGCTTCCTGCCTGGAGGATTTAATGCTAATCAAGGTGGTCAATTGCAACATTCACACTTGCTTCCAACAGACAAGAGTTCTTTCTCCCACCCTGGACCTTCCACATATATATAAATCCCACTTGCATAGTTTCCCACATTCATAACCTCTGAGGATGCCTGCTACAGATGTGTACTTGTGTATAAATCAATCTCATGTATAAGGCAAGAAAGTGTTCCCTCCAGGTTCAGTGTTCTCTATCTCTGTGTTCCGTGCTCCCCTGCCAGGGCGCCTCTGTGGGCGCCATAGTGAGGGCTGGGCGGGGCCAGCGTAGGCCCAGGCGGGCAGGGGCGGGGCGATGGGGAATCTGTTCGCGCGCAAGCGGTGGAGCCGGGTCACCGAGCAGGATAAGGCCGTCCTGGTGAGAGAGCCCAGCGGGGCTAGAGGGAGGGAAGGCAGGCCGGCCGGCCATGGGAGCAGCAGGCCCTCAGTCAGCGAGAGAGGCGTGCCTCTCACCAGTCCCTGAGGCTTCCGCTTCCTCCCTGGCCTTGAGGAGGAGATGAGTTTGCACCAGGCCAGGGCGATCTGCGGACGCGTCCGGGAAGGGAGAATGGGGCGATCTGTGCTGCGATCGCCCCATTCTCCCTTCCTGGACGCAGATTGCGTTTATAAGACGCACTGACTTTTTCCCTCTATTTTGGGGGGGGGGGGGAAAGTGCGTCCTATAAAACGAAAAATACGGTACTTTTCTGTCATTAGTGTCTCTTCTACACTGCCCTATATCCCGGGATCTGATTCTGGATCTTCTGTTTATCCCAGATTATCTCGCAGTGTAGACTCACATAGGCCAGTTCAAAACAGATAATGTGGGATCAGATCCTGGGATATAGGGCAATGTAGAAGAGGCCTATGAGAATTGAAATTGTATCACCTGTCTTTTATTGTCTTTTTTTACTGATCTCCTTATGGCCAAGCAGAGTGGTAGGATTTGCCTTGAGATACCTCCAGAGTAACTAAACAAAAACAACATTTGATAAAAGGCATGTTTATTATTCTGTTATCATCATCTTTCTTCTCCTTTGTGATTTTTTTAAAATATCTATCAAAAAAGCTTCAACAATTATTTTGTATGCACTTTGCCTTAAAGTATGCATTTTATATATTTCAGTACCAGAGAACTGTAGGTAGCTGCCTTCCAAGCAGAGCATTTGTTTGTAAAATAGCATTTAGGAAAGATTATTTAAAATATAAACTCAATTATTTTTTTCTTAAGCATTGCTATGACAAAATTCTTGGAAGCTTTATCTGGATTGTTTTGTTGGGTAATTTTCATGAATGTGTGAGTTTTATTAGCTGGAGATAGCTGCCATCCTGCCAGGACTGGGCTTAGAAATTTATTTATTTCAAATAGAAAAGCTTCCCTACCCAGCTTTACTGTCAGTTTCCATATTATATATGACTTTCAGGCAGACTGCTAAACAATTGAGCAAGGTTTCTGTAGAAAAGGGAGAAAAATAATCAATGCTGTGAAGACTTGAGCTTCCTATAATAGAATGGGGGGAAACTCCTAATTAATTATTTGACCATTATTTGGCTTCCCACTTTCAAGCTGAATTTTTTTTTTTGAGTCAAGACTTCTCAGTGTTTGTTTTTGCCCAGAAAAAATAACTGGACATTTAACTATAGGTAGCTACTCTATATTTAAATGTGTGTGTGTGTTATCTCAAGTAGTCTTTCAACTTATGTCAATGGCATGCGTTTTGCAGAATTTTCTTAAGCAAGGAATACTCAGCTCTGGTTTTGCTGGCTCCTTCCTCCATAACACAGCCTACAGCAACTTTAAGTGATCTCTTATCCAAATATTAATCAGAGCTGACCTTGCTTAACTTCCAAAATCAAATGAAATTTGATTACTCTAAAATATTTTGATATAACGTAATTTCTCACATGCTCCCCCCCCAGTATTCTAGTAGCTGCAGAATCAGATGTATGAATTTTCAAATTGTTGAATACATAATAATACCTTATACCTTGTAAATACTTGTGCACAACCACTCATCAGTATTCCTGAAACAATACCTGCTAGCAACCACTCCATGGTTGAAGCCCTGCTTGTCTTCTTGGAGACACTACCGGAACCAGTCATTGAACTGTATCAACACGGCCTTGAGTGTTCACAGGATAGTCATCTCTGCCAGCAGGTGATCTGCCAGTTGCCACGGTCCCACTGGAACGTGTTTTGCTACATAATGGCCTTCCTGCAGGAGCTACTGAAACACTCGGAGAGCAACAGCATCAGTGCCAACATGATAGCCACAATTTTTGCTAGTCTCCTCCTGTGGCCACTGCCCACCATCACATCGAAGCAGACCCCTCAGAACAGTCAACTTGCCATTAGCTTCCTGCTGGACTTCCTACTGGGGGCAGAGAACTACTAAGGTACCACCAGAGCTTGACTAAACACCGGTGTGATGACCCATGGGCCTTGTAGTCCTGCTCAGGACATTGTAATCCCTGATGAAGAAGAAAACTTGGGTTTTTTACCTTCCCAGTCAGAATTGGAATCTTCTCAGCCAGATCTTTCCCAGGCAGATCTGGGAACCTTGCACCTGCAAGAAAGTTGTGTCCCAGAAGTATGTCAAACAAACCCAGAGCCCACATCTCCCGTGTTCTTGCGCCGTGAGTTTTGTAAACAACAGAGGGGTTTGGAAGCAGCTTCGCGCAGGAGTGCTAGAATTGCAGCTAAGAATGTAGCCAATTAAGACTGCTTTCCGTGAGAATCTTTAGGGAGTCAAACATCTGGTCCCAGAATTTAGCTTTCGTTTCTGGTTCCCAGAGAACTGCTTCGGCGAGAAAGTTAGACTCTATATAGGTGTTTTACCCGCGTAGTAACTTCGCGGAGTCAATTCGTCAGCCTCCGGAGCGAGTTGTGTCTGGACAGCGCGCTCCGTTTCAAGCCTCGTTCCTGCTCAAGCCTTGACCTGCTTTCCAGCCTTCGCTCCAGTTTCCAGCCTTTGTTTACCTACGGACCTTGCTTGTTTTCCAGGACTATACCTTGCCTTGTATCACGGATTTTACCAAGTTATTCCACGGACCTTGTTCTTGTTCCTTGTTACCTTGTTCCACGTTTTAAGCCTTGCTTCAAGTATCAAGTTATTTCCTAGCCTTGCTCAAGTTTATGGACTAAAGGACCTTGTCATCTCCCCTCACTTTGCCTGGCAAAGTGAGTGTTTCGGTTATTGGATTACAACTTTGGAACATAATATTTCATATTGGACATTGCTTTTTTGGACTAATTTTGACCTTTCCTGAAAGGTCTGCTTCTGAACTAACTTTTACATTTATTTTTATTAATCTTATATATTTCCTTAATAAAGATATTAGATAGAATCTGGCCTCTGCGTATGGTTATTGGTGCTCTGTAGCCTGGGTCGTGACAGTTTGACTCCGCCGCCCTAAGCACCAATTAACCTCGGCCAGAATGTCTACCGGAACCGTACCTGGGCCGAGCGGCCAGCCGATTACCTACACCATCGACAAGGATGAGGTGGATCGAATCCGTGATAAGCTCAATGCCCAGGATGGAGAAATAAAAGGTTTGAAGGAACGCGGAATCCGTCTACCGGCCATGGCGTTGCCAACCAAGTTTACTGGAGAAGCTTCTAAGGTTCATGTTTTCCGTCGCCAATGCCAAGCTTATCTAGAGGCCCGTGCTGCCGAATTTCCCCAAGAAGACATCAAGGTGGCATGGGTTTACAGTCTTCTAGACGGGCCAGCGGCCAACTGGGCGACGGCACTGTTCGACCAAGCCTCTCCACACCTAAGATCCGCGCAACGCTTCTTGGACCACCTTAAAGAGACTTGGGGAATCGAGGACAATTTGGAGGCAGCCGGTCACAAACTCCGTCGCCTCTTCCAAGGAGACAGACCTATGTCTCAGTACATAGCCGAGTTCCGAGTGCTGGCCCACAACACCGGCTGGAATGATGTAGCCCTCAGAGGACAATTCCGGGAGGGTCTCAACATCGAAATGCTGGAGGAAATCTCCAAGGTGGATCCTCCCCAGACCCTCGAAGCACTCATTGATCAATGTTTACGGGCTGAAGTCATGATTGCCAACAGGAAACAGTGGGTTCGAGGCCAGAGCGGTAGAGCTGGGGCAAAACCCCCCGCTCCCGCCAGCGTTCAGCCACGTCCAGTGTGGAGACCCCCACCACCAACCCCATACCCCAGAGGAAGCGAGGAGGTGCCGATGCAGTTGGGCAACGTGCGTCCCAGATTAGATGCCGCCGAGAAGGCCCGTCGTCAACGCTTAAACCTCTGTTGGTACTGCGGGAACGGGGGCCACTTCGCCAGAGAGTGCCCAGCCAAAGGGAAGCCCGCCGCCCGTCTTGCGGCGGCGTCCTCCACGGAGACGAAGGCGTCTGAGGCGGCTGGCACACAGCCGGCGGGGGAAGCCAACGACCGGGCGTAGAGAGGCTCGCCAACCCGGTCAAAAAACCCGTTCAAGAGCCGCCAACCGGGGTCCTGTTCCTTCTCGTGGTCACTTTATGGTCAGCAAAAAGGGGACCCGTCATGATCCACGCCATGATAGACTCCGGAGCCACCAACAATTTCATTGATAGAGAGTATGCCGACTCTCTGGGATTACAATATCATGATTTCAAGAATGCCCGTGTGGTGCAAGCCATAGACGGCCGCCCCCTCAAGACGGGCCCCGTAAGTCAGTGGTCGGAACCCACCAGGATGTGGATAAGGGAACATATGGAAGAGATTTCCTTCTTTGTTACCGAGGTTCCCCATTTCCCTGTGATTTTGGGAATTCCATGGCTGACTCTCCACGACCCAAGCATCTCCTGGTCCAACAGAGAACTGCAGTTTGCTTCACAGTACTGCCAAAACCATTGCCTTGTAGCCAAGGTCTGCCATGCCACAGACACCGAGCCCATCATCACCCTGCCCAAGAAGTACTCCGAGTATTGGGATGTATTCAATGAAAAGGAAGCCGAGAAATTACCCCCACATAGACCTTATGACTGTGCCATTGACCTGGTGGAGGGGGCCCCGATCCCGCGAGGGCACCTATACTCTCTGACTGAACCAGAGCAAGAAGCTCTCAGGGAATTCATAGAGACAAACCTTCGTAAGGGATTCATTAGACCCTCTCAATCCCCAGCCGCCTCCCCAGTGATGTTTGTGAAGAAGAAGTCAGGGGAACTACGCTTGGTGGTGGACTACAGAGCATTGAACAATATCACCAAGCGGAACAGCTATCCCCTACCCTTAATCTCGGATCTACTGGATCGGCTTCGAGGAGCCAAGGTTTACACCAAGCTGGATCTTCGGGGGGCTTACAACTTAGTTCGCATCAGAGAAGGGGACGAGTGGAAGACCGCCTTCCAGACCAAATTCGGATTATTCGAGTCCCGAGTTATGAATTTTGGATTATGCGGAGCTCCCGCAACGTTCCAGCATTTTGTCAATGACATTTTTCAGGACTATCTAGATAGGTTCTTGATAATCTACCTGGACGATTTTTTGGTGTTTTCTAGATCACAATCAGAACATGAGAACCACGTCAAAATGGTGTTACAACGATTGCGGGATCATGGACTTTATGCCAAGTTGGAAAAATGCGCTTTTGATCTACAAGAGGTAGATTTCCTTGGTTACCGTATCTCGCCTCTAGGGCTCTCCATGGATCCAGCCAAGGTTTCAGCAGTATTGGAATGGCGGGCGCCAACTAACAAGAAAGAGGTGCAGCGTTTCTTGGGGTTCGCGAACTATTACCGCAAGTTCATTCCAGATTTTGCCCGCTGGTCTGACCCAATCACTAGCTGCATCCGTGGAAAACAGCCCTTCCGCTGGACTGATCAAGCAGAGAAAGGGTTCCAGCAACTAAAGAAATTATTCACGTCCCAGCCAATTCTACAGCACCCAGATCCTGGAACCCCTTTTGTTGTGCAAGCGGACGCCTCTGATGTGGCAATTGGGGCTGTACTCTTACAACCGGTGGGAGACCACCTTCATCCCTGTGCCTTTTACTCCCGTCAACTAACCACACCAGAGAGAAATTACACCATTTGGGAAAAGGAACTACTGGCCATAAAGGCAGCTTTTGAAACTTGGAGACATTGGCTAGAAGGGGCCAAATTTCCCATTGAAGTCCACACTGATCATCGAAATCTAGAACATCTAAGAACTGCCCGCAAACTAAATCAGAGGCAGCAACGTTGGGCTTTGTTCTTTGAACGTTTTAACTTCCAGATTCATTATGTGACCCCAGCCCAAACCAAGCAAGCAGACGCCCTGTCACGTAAACCGGAATACGCTGCAGGACGCAAGGAGACCTTTGAATCCCAATTACTACAACCCGAGAACTTTGCCACGCTCACAGTGGGGAACACCAAATCCACTCCCATTGGTTCAACTTCCTCTACTCCAGGACCCATCTGTGCTCAAGAAATCAGGGCTAGTCAGCAAGCAGATGCCTGGGCGCAGGACCAACTTCGCCAAGGTCTGCATTTTCCCTTTTCGCTTAAAGATGGACTGCTATGCTATAGAAATCATGTTTATATCCCACCCGGACCGGGCAGGGAGAAAGCGCTTCGTCTGTGTCACGACTGCAAACCAGCAGGGCATTTCGGACTATTTAAAACCATGCATCTGATCCTAAGGGATTTTTGGTGGCCCAAGATCCGCAAAGATGTGGAAAAATATGTCAACACCTGCCCAGTATGCCAGCGCTCCAAGATAAGAAGGGAGAAGCCCTCAGGGCTTCTGCATCCCCTTCCTACCCCATCTCGGCCATGGGAAATAATTTCTGCGGATTTCATCACTGACCTACCACCTTCCTGTGGATTCACCACGATCCTAGTGGTGGTGGACCTTTTCACCAAGTTAGCCCATTTCATTCCCTGTGAAGGTCTTCCCACGGCCAAAGAGACTGCAGATCTATTCCTTCAACATGTTTTCAGACTACATGGACTGCCCAAGAGTTTAGTCACAGACCGTGGATCTCAATTCACCTCTCGTTTTTGGAAGGCACTACAAAAACTATTGGGCATAGACTCTCGCTTATCTTCAGCTCATCATCCCCAAACAGATGGGCAAACGGAGCGCACCAATGCCACTTTGGAGCAGTATCTTCGCTGTTATGTAAACTACCAACAGGACAATTGGGCTTCTCTGTTACCACTGTCAGAGTTTGCCTATAACAATGGAGTTCAAGCTTCTACAAAAGAAACGCCGTTCTTTGCAAACTACGGCTTCCATCCACGTTTCTTTCCCCCTGTCATTGAAACTTCAGAAGTTCCCGCAGCAGAGGATTGGCTGCAGGAACTCACAGTGGTACAACAACTTTTGCTCCAGCAACTAGACCAAGCCAAGGAGGACTATAAACGCCACGCTGACAAACATCGCCAGCCGGGCCCCGAAATCAAGGTAGGAGATCGGGTTTTTCTGTCCACTCGCTTTCTGCCCTCCCACCGCCCTTGCCGGAAGTTAGATGCCCGTTTCATTGGCCCCTATCCAGTGGTGGCGCAATTAAACCCCGTGACTTTCAAACTCCAACTTCCGCGTTCAATGCGCATCCACCCAGTGTTTCACCGTTCCCTGCTCCTTCCGGCGGATGGTGTGCGTCCTGATACAGACCAACCGGCCCCCCCTCCTGTTTTGATGAATGGGGAGGAGGAGTTCGAGGTTGAGGACATTTTGGATTCTCGCTTTCACCGCCGCCGCCTACAATATCTCATTGACTGGGTGGGTTTTGGCCCTGAGGAACGCTCTTGGGAAGACGCCTCCACAGTCCATGCTCCTGATCTAACCCGTCGCTTTCATCAGACCTATCCCGCCAAGCCGCGACCTCGCGCCTCGGGGAGAGGGCCCCAGTTTGGGAGGGGCCTTGAGGAGGGGGATAGTGTGATGACCCATGGGCCTTGTAGTCCTGCTCAGGACATTGTAATCCCTGATGAAGAAGAAAACTTGGGTTTTTTACCTTCCCAGTCAGAATTGGAATCTTCTCAGCCAGATCTTTCCCAGGCAGATCTGGGAACCTTGCACCTGCAAGAAAGTTGTGTCCCAGAAGTATGTCAAACAAACCCAGAGCCCACATCTCCCGTGTTCTTGCGCCGTGAGTTTTGTAAACAACAGAGGGGTTTGGAAGCAGCTTCGCGCAGGAGTGCTAGAATTGCAGCTAAGAATGTAGCCAATTAAGACTGCTTTCCGTGAGAATCTTTAGGGAGTCAAACATCTGGTCCCAGAATTTAGCTTTCGTTTCTGGTTCCCAGAGAACTGCTTCGGCGAGAAAGTTAGACTCTATATAGGTGTTTTACCCGCGTAGTAACTTCGCGGAGTCAATTCGTCAGCCTCCGGAGCGAGTTGTGTCTGGACAGCGCGCTCCGTTTCAAGCCTCGTTCCTGCTCAAGCCTTGCCCTGCTTTCCAGCCTTCGCTCCAGTTTCCAGCCTTTGTTTACCTACGGACCTTGCTTGTTTTCCAGGACTATACCTTGCCTTGTATCACGGATTTTACCAAGTTATTCCACGGACCTTGTTCTTGTTCCTTGTTACCTTGTTCCACGTTTTAAGCCTTGCTTCAAGTATCAAGTTATTTCCTAGCCTTGCTCAAGTTTATGGACTAAAGGACCTTGTCATCTCCCCTCACTTTGCCTGGCAAAGTGAGTGTTTCGGTTATTGGATTACAACTTTGGAACATAATATTTCATATTGGACATTGCTTTTTTGGACTAATTTTGACCTTTCCTGAAAGGTCTGCTTCTGAACTAACTTTTACATTTATTTTTATTAATCTTATATATTTCCTTAATAAAGATATTAGATAGAATCTGGCCTCTGCGTATGGTTATTGGTGCTCTGTAGCCTGGGTCGTGACAACCGGTTGGGTGGCAAGCTTGGAAAATGGGAGAAGAGAGAAAAGAGGCAGAACCAGGCCTCTCTGTTATGGGTTTACTCTCATAAAAAACAAGTTATTTCACCTATGAACATCTTTAAATTTTGAAAAAAAAAAATCTTACCAAAGACGAAAAGAATGAAATTATCAGTAGCCTCTGGGCAGGCCCGTAGCCAGGATTTTGTTTCGGGAGGGGTTGGGATTTTGGTTCGGGGGGGGGGGCTGAGTCTGAGCAGGAGAGGGTCTACCCTAGCAAACCCTAGCAAACCTTTTGTATTGTTATCCCAACACCCCCATGCCTATGGGATATATTGAGCATGGTAATCATTTCATGATATGAATAAACATGACAGTTTAAATCATAAATGTAAGGCCTTCTCGCAGACTACCCTGAGAATTTCAGGGGGGAGGGGGGCTTGAGGGGCTACATGCCTGCCTCTGGGGGTCAAATCCAAATTGGTTCAATTCTGAAGAGAGGGAAGCCCATATTGTTGACACACAGCCATTAAAATCATAAGGGTGTCTGCAAAGGAAGATAAGTGGCCTCACTGTAATACCATCAGCACTGTTGAATACAGAGGGATTTAAAATTTTAAGGAGATAAGCATGAAGATGGACAAATTCATCAATTTCAGTTTCTCTCATTTGATTACTTTAGGATTTTAGTAAATTCCTATACAAATGAACCTAACAGAGTGGTTACCTATCTGTACTGTTTGATCATTATAGTGCTGTCCATTATTGTGTTTCCAGTTGCAAATAAGTTCTTCCTGGGGGAAATAACATGAATATGATAATGCTTTCTGATGTTTGCCCCCATACTCTTATAGCCAGCGATCTGTTGGCTCTAAACATGGAAGATCTGTTTGCCCCTCTCACCATGATAGCTCAATCATTTAGATTAGCTTTGTATAAATACATCAGAATTTGAGTTGTATCTCACAAGGTCATGCATGAAAATTCAATTGATCCATTCCATTTTTCACCAACATGAAATAACACACTTGCTGTAGTTTCACTTTTACAGTTCAGTTGAGCTGACTTCTGCTGTGGTGGCTTGAATAGCTTTATATAATTGTCTAGCCATTATTAATCCCTTTAGTGTTTCTTGTGATAACATTATTCTTGATGAACTCATTTGATATTAATGCAAATGTCATATGTAGTTTAATAGGATTTTCACTGTAATTCAGTATTAATTAAGTGGATCTGTGTTGTTATGAATTCCCCAAATACACTTAGCTTCCTAGTGTGCAGAGAAATACCAGAGTCCTCTTTTCAAATCCTTTATTGTTCTGGAAAGTCACCAGTCTTCAAAGGCATTTCAGAATCCAAAGGAGATGGAAAAAGAAGGAAGAAAAAGAAAGGAAGGAAGGAAGGAAGAAGAGGAAAGTAAAGGAAAGCTGGGAAAAGCAGGTATGCATACACATTTATCCATAATAATATTACCTATCATAAAAACATTTCTCTTATAAGTCATATGCATACCTTTGAATCTATCATTCCTTTTAATCTATTTGGTCATGTCCTTCTCTTGAAGCTGCAAAAAGCAAACTTGCTCCATTTTCTATATAATATGCCCTTCAAATACTTAAGGCTGTCTGTTTGGCTGATCTAGAGTGGGATACTCCAGATCAGTGCTGAAGGAGTCCAGCTCAGTGGTTGGCAGGTGTCCACATGATACAGCACGGAGTCAAGCCTGGCAGATGGATGAAATCCACACACTACTGCACTGCTCCCCTTATCTTACTCCTTTCTTCCTACCTTCTTCAATTGAAATATGAAATAGCTTAGCTCTGGAGCATCAGAGCATCCCACAACTTTTTAAAAACACACTAATTTATGAAGTGTTGGTGGATGTTAGGGCAAATGGGCCCCATGTATCTTCTGGACCCCATGGAAATGTATTCACTCTCATCTCACTTAGATGGGCACTCATTTTACTCCAAATAATTTGAATTTTGCATGTGAATTGATGTTTTATTTTCCATAAATTCTTAAAAACAAACAATGGAATATTCTCACTTATTTCGAAGCCAAAATTCATTATTATCCAGGATCATGTATTTCCTGGGCCTTTTTCAATTCATAGCCATAATTATACCTCCATCCAGCCATATGAAATAGTAGCTAGAAAGTCAAGATATCCGTTCTAGAACACCAGGAAGAGGGGGCAGGATTTATTTTCAATTAGCAATTTTTAAGAAGTAAAGAAGCTTTTGTGCTGGAAAAGGAATTATTTTATTTACATTTTCGTTTTGCAGCTCAATTTTATTTATTTTTACAATCAGAATAAATTCCTTTCTATGCTTATGCATTTTCTTTTTTCTTCATTGATTTCAATGGGAGATCCATATATGTACTATTCTCTTACTTACAGCCCCAGTATTTTCCACCAAAATGGAATCAAGTGAGCAAATATTCTATTTTTGTCCCTGGGTATCCCACATACCAAATTTAATTAAGACAGTCGTTTATCCAAGCTTCTGGATTATCCAAGCCATTTTTGTAGTCAATGTTTTCAATATATCGTGATATTTCGGAGCTAAATCCATAAATACAGTAATTACAACATAACATTACTGCACATTGAACTACTTTTTCTGTCAAATTTGTTGTATAACATGATGTTTTGGTGCTTAATTTGTAAAATCATAACCTAATTTGTTGTTTAATAGGCTTTTCCTTAATCCCTCATTATCCAAGATATTCGCTTATCCAAGCTTCTGCCGGCCCGTTTAGCTTGGATAAGTGAGACTCTACTGTACTGATATATTTAGAGTGTAATATAGCTTGTTCCAGAATGACATCTTCAGATGTATGATAGCTCTAGTTGTTCAGACTCCTATGTGTTTACTCCAGTACACTGATACACCCAGGTTTAGATCTATCACTTTGTCACTGACAACAGCCTAGCTCCAAGACTGATGAAGGTGGATCATAGGATTCTGTATTATATCCATATTGCTTGTATCCTGTGTCTGTTAACCGGATGGCTCGAAACATCTGCTATTTTGGCATTTAACAACTTATGTAAACATGGAAAATCTTTAGTAGAGGATAGAAATCATGTGGCACTCCATATGTTGTTGGACAACTCCTAACTTTCCTAGTTAGGACAGCCAATGCTGTAAAATGCTGGCAGTTGAAGTCTCACATCATCTGTCTCAGTCTTTCAAGCTCAGTCTCTGAAGGCCAGTGGTGCATGTCTTGCAGTCATAACAGTAAGAGCAGAACAGTAGCTACACTAATAACTGAATCCAACAGGCATTCTGTGATGATGACTAGTAGGGGAGTTTTAAGGGGATGCATACATTTCTGTCTCAGTGCCTGCTTAAGATGACTGAATATAGATGGTGAGGAAGTTGCTGTAGTCATCTTTTACAATTGTGGTATGTTTGTGCTCTTGCCAGAAGATGTGGATAGCTAGACTTGCAACAATAGCAAGTTGATTTCCAAGTTGGAGGTAACATTCTAGCAACTTGAGCTCATATGTCTACTCTTCAGCATATTAACAAGCAAGTGGTTTTCTTGGGTAGAGGCCTCATCTGAACTGACCATTTAATGCAGTTTCAAACCGATACTGAAGAAAGTGATTTTGCTGTGCAGATGATTACACAGGAAATCCTGGAACCAGTTTGAGAACCAATTGTTGAGGATGGAGGAGTTAAGGATGGATGGGAGTTTTTTTTTAAAGGTGAAATACTCAAGGTGCAAATGCAAACAGTGCCAACAAAGAAAAAATAAGACAACTGTGAAGAAGCCAGAATGGATGTCCAAATAACTTCTTACCAGGACATGCAGAAGAAGTGGAAAATGGGAGAAATCACTAAAGAAGAATTCAAATGAATAGCCAACTCCAGTAGGGAAAAGCGCAAAATGAGCTCAGGCTTGCCAGACACATCAAAAGCAACAAAAAACCCTTTTTTGCTTACTTCGGTAGAAAAAGGAAGAACAAGGAGGCAATAGGGTCTCTGTGAGGAGAAGATGGGGTGATGGTGACAGGGGACAGGCAAAAGGCAGAATGCCTTCTTTGCCTCGGTCTTCTCACAAAAAGAAAGCCGTCAACCTCAGCAACATGGATTGGACAGCAACATGGATTGGACAAAGGATTAGGGGAAATCCAACCACAAATAAGGAAACAAGTTGTCCAGGAACACCTGGCCACTCTAAATGAATTCAAGTCCCCAGGGCCAGATCAACTTCATCCAAGAAAATTGAAGGAACTAGCGGAAGTTATTTCAGAACCACTGGCAGTCATCTTTGAGAGTTCTTAGAGAACGGGAGAAGTCCCAGCAGATTGGAGGAGGGTGAATGTGGTCCCTATCTTCAAGAAGGGAAAAAAGAATGACCCAAACAATTACTGTCCGGTCAGCCTCATGTCAATACCAGGCAAGATTCTGGAAAAGATCATTAAGGAAGTGGTCTGCGAACACTTAGAAACAAATGTGGTCATTGCTAATAGTCAACATGGATTTACCAAAAACAAGTCATGCCAGACTAATCTGATCTCTTTTTTCAATAGAGTTACAAGTTGGGTCGATACAGGGAACACTGTGGTTGTAGCGTACCTGGATTTCAGTAAGGCTTTTGACAAAGTCCCCCAAGACTTATGGTATGATAAGAGAAAAGTAGAAAAAAATGGAAATCATTTCATAAGAGCATCACTAATAAAATTCTGGGAAAATTACAAAAGAAGATTTTATCAAAAAACACCATTGTGGATATATTCCATGGAAGCTCAACAAAAAATAGAATTAGGGTGGGACAATTGGCCAATATATGAGGATATTCTTTTAAAAAAAACAATTGTATACTTATTCCTTAAAGTCACAAGAGGAATTAGATTTGAAATATAAAAATGTGTCCTGGTTTCAATAAATACAATTAAAGAATTATTTTGATAAAGATAAACAATTAGGTTTCTCAGAGAAAGATTCTATATGGGATAAAATATTAAAGACGAATATGAAATTGATTACAAATATATATATAATTCTACTACAATGGTCAACAGAAACTGAGCAAGTAAAGGACTGCATGATTAAATGGGCCGCCAATATTGGACACTATATAAAAATGGAAGATTGGGAAAAATGTTGGAATAAGAAATTAAAATATACATATTCCTATGATTTAAAGGAAAATTGGTACAAGATACAATATCAGTGGTATACGACATTGAATACACTAGTGAAATGCTATAAAAATGTAGAACCAAAATGTTGGAAATGTGAAAAACATATAGGTACTTTCTACCATCTGTGGTTGACTTGTGAAAAAACAAATAAGTTTTAGAGAAACATACATGAAAGAATCCAAAAAATACTAAAATTGAAGGTTCCAATGAAACCCGAATATTTTATTAGGTATAACAGATTCAATTTTAATAAAAATCAAGATAAATTATTTGCATATTTTACCATGGCAGCTAGAATAGAATATGCAAAAAATGGAAAATTAAAGAAATACCCAACATGGAAGATTGGATTATAAAAATTACAGACATTATGAACATGGACTTCTTAACATATCACCTAAAAAACCATCAAGTTATTTTAATAAAAAAAAAGGATTGGACATGTTTTAAAGACTATATAAATTCAGATAATAGTAAAACATTCATTTGATAACATACAAGTTTTGAAGAGAGGACCATGTAAAGAAGGAAGGACTGTCCAGAGGCTGGATGGCCATCTGTCGGGGGTGCTTTGAATGCGATTTCCTGCTTCTTAGCAGGGGGTTGGACTGGATGGCCCATGAGGTCTCTTCCAACTCTATGATTCTATCCTAAGATGAAAAGATTGGAAGTCAACAATCACCTCTGTTCCTTTGGTTTTTTCCTTTTTTTCTTCTCTTTTTATATTTACTTTTACAATTAGTTTTATATAAAGAAGAAAGAGAGAGAACTGTATCCCTTTTAGTTTTTTATTCAATTATTTTATTTATTTTTCCATTTTTATTCTTTCTTTTATGTTTTCTTTTTCCCTGTTCTCATTCCTACTATTGTAGAATTGAATTGTTCCACCACTTTCATTGTAAAAGGAAGGATAGCACTTACTATTTTTTTCTTTCTTTCTTTCTCTACTATCTTATTCTCAATAAAAATGATTTTAAAAAAAGCAAAATCAGCAGATCAGTGGTTTAACCCATTGTGTCATCGAGAGCTCCCATACCACACTTAGGCAGAAAAATACAAAAAGTACAGACATAAGATATGTGATACCTGGCTTGACAACAATTCATATGAAAGGCATCTAGGCCTCTTATGGTATGTCCAGTTGTGAGCATCATAATTCAAGAAGGATATTGATTAGATGGAATATGTCCAGAGAAGGGTGACCAAAATGGTAAAAAGTCTGGAAGCTCAGGAAACTGGGTATGTTTAGCCAGGAGAAGAGAAGATTAAGAATTGACATGTTTAAATATTTGAACGGATGTCATACAGAAGATGAAGTAAGCTTTTTTTCTACTGATCTGGAGACCAGGAGGCTTTTAGCATAGGGCCAATGGCCATTTGTTGGGAGTCCTTTGATTGTATAATGGCAGAGGGTTGGACTGGATGGCTTTTAGGGTCTCCTCTAACATTATGATTCTATTCTATTGTTCTATGTGAACTGCATTTTCATCAGCCTACTTTGAAGTGATTTTCAGCTGCTTAAGGAAGCCTCAAAGACTTTCACTTCGTTGATGCAAGTAATATTTGAACACTGTAAAGAAAGAGGGGAGCCAGACTCTGCTTTAAAGCAGAGCTAGGAGCAGGCATCATAAAGTGAAATTGATAGCTCCAGCATTAGAGGAATTTATAGCATACAGTTCCTATCATTCCCAGAGAGATTTAAGTCCACTTTTGCAAAAATTCCAAGGACTGTAAAGCACATTGCTGCTCAGCAAAGATTATTCATGGCTTATGTGCTACCATGTAGCCATTTGAATAAAAAAAAGTTTCAAAAAGATTCATGTCAGGAATAATAATGATTATGAATATATTTCTTTATTGAGGCCACTGAACAGCGTATTAAAAAACAGGAATAAAAAGAATATATTTTCACTCAAAACTAAATTGACCACACATTAAATCATCAAATATGCTCACTTTTTTAAAAAAAAAAAATGCTGGGCTAATATTGTCTCAGCAGGTGGTCTCTAGGTAATCCAGCACGAGAACAATTTTGAAAAGCATCCAGCTTTTATGTTTCTGGAAGATAAGGGGCAACTCTGTTCTGCAGACCTGCAGCGGTCAACTGCCAGGTTGTTGGTAATCTTACAGCAGGCTCCAACAAATTGGGAAGATTCTCAACAACATAACAGACTATTACTCACCACAGTAACTCACTGTCAGGTTTCTGGAGCTATTTTCATTCTAATTCAGACAACACAAGATGGACAAGACAGTAATTGGGGGATGATTATTCCTCAACCATTACTGATGGGCATAATATGGAAAAGGGGGAAATCAGAAATAGCTCCCATCATGTGTAAAATACCCCCAAAATTAACTTTTCACAATGTATATTATGTATATAATGTACAAACTGTAGCCTGCAGGTAGTCTCTGGAATCCCAAAATGCAGTCCCTCAATTCCCTCCTGAAGTTCCCTCAACCCTTTAGAGAACTGGGGGGGGGGGGGGAGCCAAATCACTGGTCAATTTGGGGGCATGCAAGTGCATCCCACTGGAAGGATAAAGGGACAAAACATGACTCCATATACCCCTTTAAAGCTGCCTACTTAATATTTCAAGCAACTTAGTACTAAACAAAAGTTTTTTTTAATACTGGTAGCCAGATTGTGTTCATTTTCATGGTTTCCTCCTTTCTGTTGAAATTGTTCTCATGCTTCTGGATTTCAATGGCTTCTTTGTGTTGTCTGGCTAACAGTATTTTAAAAACTCTAAAATCAGGACAGTAAATAAAGAACAACACTCTGAAAACAGGGGAATTCCAGCCATGAATCAATCAGAGCCAGCTAATACCTCCCAACAAAGTATTCACCCAGACAGGAATCAGCCAGGCCTTGAAGCTGCAAGGCTTTTCAATGCTATTCAAGGTTTGCATTGACAAAACATTTTAGAGCTTCTCCTGTGTCTTGTCTGAGTTTTATGCTTTTTTCAATAAACAGAGGAAAGACAACTTATATACAAAAAAAATGAGGTACAACCATAGATATAGTCCCGGACACCCAAACAAACTTGATATAATATATGAGTTTGGGAAACTGTTGGGGGGTTGAACATCCAGGAAGCCCTAACACCTTAATCTGATCAACTCTCCTTTTGTGATTCTGAGGAAACCCCTGGAGCCAAGATTAGGCTGGACTCCAACACCTCGGGATTGACATTTTCTTCACTTCCCAAGTCCAACCCTCTGAGACTCAAGATAAAAAAAGAAAGTGATAACATTCCCTTAACCCCAAGAAACACCTACACACACATACATACAGACAGAGTCATACATTTCTTTAATTAACAAAACAGACCTGGCTCTTTCTTCCTGCTGGGTCTGCTGAGACTGTCTCTTTCGTTTTTTCCTTTCCAACTTCTTCACTGTTGCAAAACTTTGCATAGTTGCTGCCAGCTCCAATATGTTACCATTCTTTTTCTACAACTGAGCCCCTGCTGTACAGTGGATCAGCAAAAGATCAATTAGACCCAAGGTTATCAAATATTATATATTGTGTAGTGCTTATGTGACTTTGGACTGCCTTGGAAAACAACACAGGTTCTTCCAGTGGGTGAGGGGATTGGGAGACTCCCTGCTGAGAGATTGATTGCCCGCAACTCCCAGGACACATCAAGAACTTTGCTTACCCACTTGATTGACTTTCTGATTTCCTGAGCCTGACTCTTTGTGTAGAGAGTATTCCAAGCTTCCAAAGTCCGTTAGTGCTAACTACCCATTCTTTCCAGGCTGGATAATAAAGCCCATACCCCTCAGAGGTGAGCACAACAACAAACCTTTAATTTTGAACTCCACAAATCCTAGATGTTCTCTCTTCTTCTCTTCCTTGGTCTTTGACAGCAGGAAGAAGTCTCAGCCAATGAAAAGGTGGATCCCTAGGAGGCACAATTTTTTAGCGAATCAAGGGAAGGACCAAGTTTTCTGAATGGCTACCAAAGGAGATAACATATAATACAGTGCAAATAATTTTATGTCAGTTCTCTGGAGTGATTACGCTGTTCTGACATCGATTTGGCCAGATGAATAAAACCTCTGTTATTGCCTTCAAACCCAATCACATTTTCCCTGGCTTTCAAAGTAGCATGATGTGCCAGGCAACAGATGTACACTGTCCCCTCATGGCAGATAGATGATTTCAGTAACAGACAACTGTTGCTTGCGGGGGGGGGGGGACTATTACTTAGGCATTGACCTTTGGTGATCTGGGCAGGACCAAAATGCCACATGGCCAATGGGCAACTTCCTAAGGGCTTCTAAGCCTTTTCTACATCACCAACAAAGCTACAAATCAACAACACTGCTGCCGAATCCAGCCACCAGACTTGTTATCTTCCTCTTTTCCAAATCCTTAACTGAAAGGTAAGGAGTGGCAGACACCTTGGCCCATTGCCTCTCCCTTAACCCCTTCCTACTCTTTTCTATAATGCACAACAAACAGAGGAATTGATCAGCAACTGAACATACAGGAGAAGTTTCTAATAGGAGCATTAATTTTAAAAAAAAACAACAAGAAGAAAGACTGAGCTTTTTCTAAGACATAGTGTAACATATGACCAAACAAGTCAAAAACCCAAAAACAAAAGACTCTTTTCAAATGACCCAGGCACTGCCAGGTACCCAAGCTAGTATTATATAAAATTACCTTCAGGCTATATGTATACAGTTTATATGAAACATAAATGAATTCTGTGCTTAGATGGGTTCCATCTCTAAGATATCTCATTATGTCCACAAATCCTTCCTGGAGGGTCGATCCCAGATGGTGAAGCTGGGAGACGCCTGCTCGGACCCCTGGCCTTTGAGCTGTGGGGTCCCGCAAGGTTCTACTCTGTCTCCCATGCTCTTTAACATCTACATGAAACCGCTGGGAGAGGTCATCCAGAGTTTTGGAGTTGGGTGTCACCTCTATGCAGATGACGCACAACTCTACTACTCTTTTCCACCTAATTCCAAGGAGTCCTCTTGGGTGCTGGACGAGTGCCTGGCCACTGTGTCTATCTGGATGAGGAGGAACAAGCTGAAGATCAATCCCGACAAGACAGAGGTCCTCCTGGTCGATCGTAAACCTGAACGGGGTATAGGGTGGCAACCCGTGCTGGACGGGGTTACACCCCCTGAAGCCACAGGTCCGCAGTCTGGGAGTCCTCTTGGATTCATCGCTTACGCTTGAGGCTCAGGCGTCGGCGGTGTCTGGGAGGGCCTTCACACAATTGAGACTCGTGCGCCAACTGCGACCGTACCTCGCGAAGGCTGATCTGGCCGGGGTGGTCTACGCCTTGGTCACCTCCAGACTGGACTACTGTAATGCGCTCTACGTGGGGCTGCCCTTGAAAATGGCTCAGAAGTTCCAACTGGTCCAACGAGCGGCAGCCAGAATGTTAACTGGGGCCCCTTACAGAGAGAGGTCAACCCTCCTGTTTAGGGAGCTCCACTGGCTGCCATTTATTTACTGAGCCCAATTTAAGGTGTCGGTGCTTACCTACAAAGCCCTGAACGGTTTGGGACCATCCTACCTCCGTGACCGCATCTTTGTCTACGAACCCACGTGTTCACTTCGGTCATCTGGAGAGACCCTGCTCGTGATCCCGCCTGCGTCGCAAGCGTGGTTGGTGGGAACACGAGACAGGGCCTTCTCTGTGGTGGCCCCCCGACTCTGGAACACCCTCCCCAAGGATCTCAGACAGGCCCCTACATTGGCAGTCTTCAGAAATTTCCAATGTTCCAATGTGCCTTCCCAGATTAATAGGAACTCTCCAATACCAAGTCCCATAAGCACTTTATTAGAACTAAGATCGCATATCGCACTCTGCACTTGCCGTATAAGCCTTATATATCACCTGTCACATCAGCACTTTTAATCTTGTACCCATTACTCTGGCCCGGCCCAGTTTTATTGTGTTCTAGCGTATTGTTATTGCTTGTGGTTTATACTGTTTTATTTGTTTTAATTTGCCTTTTGTTTGTATTGCTACATTGTGTGTTGAGGCCTTGGCCTTTGTAAGCCGCATCGAGTCCTTCGGGAGATGCTAGCGGGGTACATATAAAGTTTAATAATAATAATAATAATAATAATAATAATAATAATAATACATAATCTGAAAGAATCCACAATCCAAAACACATCTGGTCCCAAGCATTTCAGATAAGGAATAATCAACCTGTATATCATGAGATTTTAAAGCTTGGTGTTCAGCAAAAGCCTTGTTTTATTAGAGTGATTGTGTGGTTACTTCCTCAGAGATTCATAAGTGACTTGTAAGTGCTGAGAGTTTTTTTAAAAAGTATATGCTTTTCACTAGGTCTGCAAATGACTTAAGCACAGGCTTTTATCCCTATATAAATATAAATGTTGGCCAAGATCTTAATGGAATTTGGCAGAACATAATATTTTACTAGCCTAAGGATTTTCCAGCTCACATTCTCTAACATTGACTGCCTCTATCTAGAGCCATCTATAACTACATTCTCAGTCTTTGAGGAAAGCCTCAGAAACATGGGAACACCTAAGCTATCCACACCCAATAGACAGAACTGATAAGCAGCTCTGGAAAGCACACCTTGGAGGACAGGCATCTCTTTTTCTTTCTCTTCTGCCCAATGTTTGTCCACAACTTCTGGTTAGATCTTTCATTACTTCAGCAAAGAACATGACTAGTCACTAATCACATGCTTCAGGACCTGGAGGGCTCCACCAGCCAATGTTTAGCTCTTCTTGAGCAAACCATTCTGCTTGTTATGTTCACCAACCAACAAAGATGTCACATCATTCCTGGTCAGTTTTTGGTCTGTTTTGGGAGGTTTTGTTGCTTCATTTATGTATATATCAAAGCCATTATAAGAAGGGTTGGCCAAAAAATGGGGCAGGTGAAATTCTTTGATGGGTTTTGGAACTTGGGGAAATCAATAGAAACAGATAAACTTCTTGATAGGAGAACTGAAACATCCAGCACTAAATATCAATAATCCCTGAGCTATAAGAAAATAGTTCATCTCACTGTCAGTAATTTTATGATTACAGACTGTTTCAATCAACTCTCCTACTTCATTCGCACACAATTTTTAACTTTATATATGACACATTTTATCTGCTCCCATAAAAGCAGAACTGAATGACCACTGACCAAGAGGTTTATCTTGCTGAATACCACAAGATATTAGTGGCATTGATTGGTGAGGGTCAGACAGAGAGTAAAGATCAGACAGATCAGCAAAGTGACAAGGCCAAGAAGTGGCAGAGAGGACAGAAGATTTATCATCAGTTTCCTCTTTGCTTTGTTGCTTTTGCTCTGCAAGATCAGTCGCCCGTCATGCAAAAGATAAGAGCTGAGTCCTGAGATGAACCCTTAAGGCATATCTAATATTTAATAGTAATACTATACTTGCAAATGATATAATCATTATATGGAAATTAGCTCTGTAATCTTTGCAGTTCAGGCAGGCCTTGGGCTCTTAACGTATTATGGGAGGAGATGCTTTTAATGGAGTGTTATGTGCTTTTATCAATTCCTCAAACATGCCCTATTCCTAATGCAATTACATCTAAGGATACCTTCAAAGATAGCACTGCATGGATCTAGGTTCTACTCTCAGTGAACTGCATAGCAAACCAATATGGCTTCTTTCCACATTGCAAAATAGAACAGAGACAGTTTTGTAGCAGTTGGCTTAAGATTGCCTAGTTTGCTAAGGTAACCTGGCAGAGAGAGTGCGTCTCATTTTAGAACAGCCTTCTCCAGGCTCTGTGAAATTGTTTGGAAAATTACTTCTCAGAGGGATGAATACAATCATTTTAATAGCCTACTGAAGCCCTCTGTAATGGAGCAGTGAGATGATACTTTGTGAATAGTGGTAAGGTCACTTTGCTCAAAAGTTGTCATCCTATGTACATCACTTTTGAATAAACTCTACTGAATGGGACATTTTCCTGAGGGGAAAAAGACTTATAAAGGCTCACTTTGCCAGCCACCACAATACTTTAAATCCTTATAACATGCCAGGATTAATGGTTCTTTATAAGTGTCCAACAGGGACAATGTACAGTATTGAAATTAATTTCTTTCTTTTTTAAAAAAAACAATGACAAGTCTCTTCCCCCTCCTCCCCCTCCTCCTACTGAGCTCAAGATAGCATCCATGTTCCTGCTCCCTATTTTATTCTCCCTATAGCCCTATGAGGTATATTAGACTGAAAGAGACCAATTAGGTCTCCTAATTATGTTTTTAGCCCATGGGGATTTGAAAATTGGTAATAAAACGGCTTTCAACCTGTATGTGTTAGACTACCTACAATTTGCATCTGTATGGCCAATGACAATACTGACTGCAGATGAAAGAGGACATCTAGGGCACTTTGTTACAAATGGCCTGTCTATGTATTGGCATTACTGAAATATTATTCAAGATTGTGCATACTAAATCCTAAACCTAAATTGCTTACTATGTAGAAAGGTAAATAAATGAGTTTTTAGGGGGGAAAATGAGATAACAGCTTTTAGTCCTAAAACATAGAGTGGTTGATAGCCAATATTTAGCTAAACAAATGTGAAATTAGTTTTTAAAGGTGTATTTCTTTAATCTTGGACACAACTGTAATGTTCCTTATAAAAGCTTTCAGTTATGCTCTCTTTGTTATCCATATAAAAAGCCTTTGTAAAGAACGTTAGACTTGCCACCTTTCCATGTTTAAATTCAATGATTTCTCATTAGCAATGACACCAAACTGCAAAACAGAAAACATTTCCTGCTGTTTTGCACACACACTTCACACACACACTTGCACCGACCCATTTTTAAATGCCATAGCAATGCTGAAAAAAGAATGAGAACGGAAGACATATGTTTAGCCATTCTACAAGCATCCGTTTCTCTTTATTACTATTTTATGCAGAATGAGAATGAGTTTTCACTGGAAGCACGTTTTAAGTAAGCTTCAGTAACCTTGGTTGTCTCAATCTGTTGCTGAATACAGCAGGGGGAAGTTCTCACATCTTACATTTACATTTTCAGGAGATATTTATCAAATTAAATTAGCCCTCTAAAAGTCACATCTGCTGGAGAATTCTGTTGTGAGATTAGTTCTACAATTACATTTCCAGTGCACTGGAAATGTGTGACACTTCAGTTCTCCAAATAATAGTTTTGTTCAATAGCCAAGCTGTTAAATCTTACTAGAGTCATAAAAAGTGCTCTTTTGTAAGCACTTCTTTATTAGCATCCTGATTTTTTAAATTTTTATTTATTTTGTTAAATGCTTATTGTAAATCCATTTCATTGTTTTGATTTGATTTTTTTTAGGGAGAGCGAGAACTAAAGTAATAGAAGTTCACACTTCCTAGCAGCTGTTGATGACATCTCATTTATATATAAAACTACTATCATGGTTATCCTGATTGTTCTTCTGCAAGATTTAAAAACAAAAACAGAAAGCCCTGCATATTGAAGCAATTGTTAAAAAACTGAGAAATGTTGTTCTGTTTTAACTTAAACCTTGTTATTTTCTACGAGTCCAAATTGATTGTGTTATTGCATTTTTTTTACTCAAAGTACAGCTAACGCGCCCAAATAGTAAGTGGCAAACCCCATACCGTAGATCAGGGGTCTTCAAACATTTTAAGCAAAGATGGTGTTCATGGTCCTTCAGACTGTCATGGGTGATGGGGGATGACTCTAGTTTGGAAAAAAAATGAACGAATTTCTATCCACACCGAGAAAAATCTTATTTGTACCACAAAATAATATGAAAGAACAATTTAACCAACATAAATTTAACCGAAGACCAAAATTTACTTGAAGTCCCTAACATACGGACTTATCATTTGTCTTCTACTAGGCAGAGAGCCTTCTCGATTGTAGCCCCTCATTTATAGAATGCCTTGCTAGTTGAAACTCGAACTATCCGAGACCTACTTGCCTTTCGGAAAGCCTGCAAAACCTTTCTCTTCCGACAAGCTTTCGATGGGTGAAAAACTCGGGGCTATGTTTGTTTTATTGTTGTTTTTATTGTTGTTTTATTGTTATTTTAAAGCTAATTGTATTGTTTTAATCTATTTCTGTAGAAGTGATGTAATAAATAAACCGCTCCGAGCCAAACTGGGAGTAGCAGTATACAAGTCTAATAAATAAATAAATAAATAAATAAACTTAACAGTATTTCAATGGGAAGTGCGGACCTGCCTTTGTCTGATGAGATAGTCAAGGTAATTAGGATTGTTGTTGTTGTGTGCCTTCAAGTTGTTTCAGACTGTAGGGTGCCCTCAGTCTAAAGTTTAGGGCAGGGGCTGGGTAAATGGCCTTGGAGGGCCGCATTTGGTCTGTGGGTCTTAGTTTGGGGACCTCCGCCATAGAAAAATAAAGTGGCTTATGTTTTGCCACACATACACTGAAGTGAACAGTACAGTCAGTATGTGTGTGTGTATATATATATGAATGCAAGGTGTTCAGGGAGCTCAACCTTCCATACACAGAATTTGATAGCCATTCGTTTAGAATATGTTTGGCCACCACTGTTCCTGAAAGTAGGGGGTAGGGCTGTGGGCATCATCAAGAGGGTGGGCCAGTGGCAATCCTCTGTTTACTCTGCATGCATTTGCCTGGGTCTCCTGCTATAGGCAAAGGAGATGCTGCTGGGTTTTTCTTCCTTTCATTCTCCAGGCTCTGCACCAGTATGGGCATGAATAACAAAGGTTCCTGCATTGCCTTGAGTCAATTTCCCTGCTATTCACATCAGGTAATTTTTGGAAAAATATTATGATAAAAATATCTATCTATTTATCTATCTATCTATCTATCTATTTTTGACTTTGGCTACATACTTTTCAGTCACTAAAAAGATCAACTCCTAGGATGGATGGGGATATTCAGCTAATTGCAGTGGGGGTCTCTTGTCTGTGTGTATAAAACTACAGTAAATGAGAATCATAAATTCTGATAAAAATATCTAGTCATTTCTTTGGGAAGCATTTCTTCAAGTCTAGGAGCCACTAGGGCAAGGGCATTAAGTAGTTTTCTGTCTTATGATTGCAAGATAGAAGCCATTAAAGGACAGAAATGGAATCAATTCATTCTGGGCTACTTCTTGTTGTTGACATTTATGTTCATATAATTACAGTAGAGTCTCACTTATCCAACATAAACGGGCCGGCAGAATGTTGGATAAGCGAATATGTTGGATAATAAGGAAGCTTTAAGGAAAAGTCTATTATACATCAAAAATAGGTTATGATTTTACAAATTAAGCACCAAAACATCATGTTATACAACAAATTTGACAGAAATAGTAGTTCAATAAGCAGTAATGCTATGTAGTAATTAATGTATTTATGAATTTAGCACCAAAATATCACGATATATTGAAAACACTTACTACAAAAATGCGTTGGATAATCCAGAACGTTGGATAATCGAGTGTTGGATAAGTGAGACTCTACTGTACTTACATTTGTCCATGTACTTTTTGGACCTTATGTGGAAATAGATAGTCACAAGGGTTTCATATGGCATACAATGCCTGGCAACATAGTGTTATCTCAGGGCATATCTACACTGTAGAATTAATGCAGCTTGACACCATTAATGGCGGTGGTTCAATGTTATGGAATCATAGGTGCTAGAGTTTGGAAAGACAACAGCTTTGGCAGAGCAGGCTAAAATCCTTGTAAACCTACAACTTGCGTGATTCCATAATGTTGAGCCATGGTGGTTGCAATGGTTTCAGACTCATCAATTCTGCAATGTAGATATACCTTCAAAGACCGTTGACTAGCTGTCAAAGTGCGCCTAGGCTTATTCTAGCTCCTTTTGAGCACTAGGAGAAAAAGGAAGAGTGTTATGCAGTGAGAAGGGGTTGTTCCTTATCCTTCTGTACTCAAAACCAATTGGGACAAGCAGCAGCTGGATGAGCTCCCTCTATCAGCTCCAGCTCCATGCGGGGACATGAGAGAAGCCTCCCACAAGGATGGTAAAACATCAAAACATCCAGGCATCCCCTGGGCAACGTCCTTGCAGACGGCCAATTCTCTCACTCCAGAAGCAACTCCGGTTGCTCCTGTGATGACTCATGGGCCTTGTAGTCCTGTTCCTAGTACTATTGTGGCAGACGAAGAGGAAAACATGGGATTTTCGCCGGTTCAGCCAGAGCCGGAGCCTCTTCACCTGCAGGATGTTGATATTTGCCCACAAGAATCCAGCCAAACAAGCCTTGGACAGAACTCCCCCCCCCCCCGTTTTCTCGGAGGGAAAATTATTCTAAAGATAGGGGAGTCAGAGAGGCTAATCGCAGAAGCCTGAGAATCGCTGCCAAACAAATGGCTGATTAGGTCTGCTTCCCTTGGGAAATTCTAAGGAGTCATGCATCTGGACAGAGTTGAGTTTCGCTTCTCGTTCTCAAGGGAAAGAGTTCTGTTGGCGGGAAAACGAGACCCAATATAGGTGCTTAGCGCCAGGGATACTTTGCGGAGTCAATTGATCAGCTTGAGGAGAGAGATCGTGTGTGGACTTCTTAATCCCAGTTCCTTGCTTCCCGGATCAAGTTTCAAGCCTTGCCTTGTCTCATGTTTTTACCACGGACTATGTTTCATGCTTCATGTTCATCTTGCCTCCAGTCAAGGATCTAGTCGAGAATCAAGTTTATTCCAGCCTTGTTGTCAAGCTTCATTGGACTTTAAAGACTCTGTTATTACCCCCACACTATTGCTTGGCAAAGTGTGTGTTTCGGTCAAGTGGATTAAAACTTTGAACTCTAATATCTTATATTGGACAATACATTTCTGGACTATATTTGACCTTATCTGAAAGGTCTGCTTCTGAACTATATTCTTCACTTGTTTTTATTGATTTTATATATTTCTTTAATAAAGATATTAGATAGATTCTGGCCTCTGTGTAAGGTTATTGGTGCTCTGCAGCCTGGGTCCTGACAGCTCCTGACACGAAAGAAAAAAGCAAGATTGATCCTCCAACCAGGTTTGCATATTGCAGGGATGAGTTAGACTGATGTAGCCTCTGCCACATCTTACAATGTTTGTGTAGGGGAGAGATAATAGTGGGATTTTTAAAAATGATATAGCAAGAAAAGAAAAGCCTCCACTGGTAAATGAGCTGGGCTGAGCAGGGGACTACTCCTGTTCATAATCCACTCTCAAATAGTTGTACTGTCTCCCAGATTTGTGAGCTAAAAATAGAATGACAAAGGAGAGGTAGGTAGGGAAATTTACATCAGTCCTAAGCAAAAACACATCCCAGTGGCTTTTGAACTGAACAAGTATTTTATTAATATTTCACTTTATCTTTCCTGTCACTCTGGATTGTAGCAGCTGCAGGATTGTTGTGGTTGGTTTGTCTTCTATATAGCATCTTCCATTCAGTTTTATTTTACAGTTTGAATTCTATTTTCAAGGGCTGCAAAGGCACTTTGTCTCCTTTCATTTTTTGGAGTGGTAAAATGTAAGTTACATGGCAATACTTTATTTCATTTCATTTTATTTGAAATGTAAATCCATTGTTTGTGACTATTCACTGTGTGAATTCAGCACTGGAGGCCTGAGAAGGCTTCCTTTGTATTCTGTCTTCATTGTTGAGGTTGTAAAATTCATATGCATGGTGATCTCCAATAACATTTAGGAGAACTTTGCCTGGATGTAGTTATAGGAAGATTTTCCACAATATTTTACTGCTATTACAACATCTTGCTTACACCTAGTTTCCATTGGTGCTCCTACTTATACACACTTCATTTTCATGTAACTTTTTTTTGTGCCTTCTTTTTTATAATACAGCCATCTCTTCAGTAACATTTTCATTCAGTAACATTTTCATCCCCACCCCCATCACCATTTACCCGATATCTATATCTTTACCATGTGCACAGTTTCCTTAATTTCTGTATAATACTTACATTGGCTTCACTTCTTTCTATCCATTCTATATATGTCTTCCATTTATTTTAATTTCTTCTGTTTTATCCTTCTGTGTATCCTCCTAAATTACATATGATATAATTTCAGATTAGACCTCATCATAAATATAGTTATTCCAAATTTCTAGAGTCTATTTTTTTTCATTTTTCCATCCCAGGGCTATTACAACTTGTCCTGCTTGAATCATCATTTTGAACAGTTCTTGTTATTTTGTATTAATCTTGTTATTCCCTAACACTTGCATTGACATAAATTCTACATTCACATTGAACAGTATTTTAAATAGTTTTTTTTCCATCTTTTCTATTTTTTCCAGTTTTTTTTTTTACTTTTGAACACTCCCACTACATATGAGTATACCAACTTTTGCTTGTACCACAATGTGAACACACTGGTCTTATCTCTTTCACCATATATGAGAATTGGATTGGGGTCCAATACTATATTAATAAGAACTTTATTTCCAATTCTTTATATTTTTCCATTTTAATCCCCTTCATTAGGCTCTCTTTTGTTTGACTTGCCAGTGGTCCTTCTTTCTGCCATTTAGTCTGAATTGTCTTTATCATATATTTACCATCCTTGGCCATCAGCTTGTATATTAGTCCTGCCAATCCTTTCTCTAGTTTCTGTGTTTTTAAAAATATCTCTTCCATCTTGTTGTCTTCCTCTATTTTGCTTTCATATCCCCCTTGTTTAAGTTTATTATGTAGTCCTAATTCTTCTAGCTGATTTCTATTTCCAGTCTTTTCCATTATGCTATCCAAGGGGAATTAATAGGCCATTCACATCATACATATCTTTAATTTTTTATAAACCTTTATTCTTCATTTGTTTCCACCACTTTTGGTCAGTCCCATTCTTGTATAGACACTCTATACAAGCATCTACTGGCATCCATTTTGACTGCCATTTTTTTCCATATCTTTAATGCTAGCTTTCTGGGACCATGAGGTTTTTTTTTATTTCTACCATTAAATTATGTGTGAATGTCCCATAATTCCCTTGATCTTTGTTATCCTCATTTTTTAACCTAATCCATTTATCTCTCTTCTCACTCTTAATTTCTAGTAACGATTTTAGTTGGAATGTCTCATAATATAGTTCCAAATTTGGTACTACCTATCCTAGCTTTTCTTGAGGTATATATACTTTTTTTATTCTAGATTTCTTTTCTCCAAAAATTCAATCTTTTAAATGTTTGTTCTATATATTAAGTTGTCTTTGATTAATTTCTAATGGGAGACAAATGTACAATAGCAGTTATAGAAAGAGACAGTTGCTTGCTAAGCTAACATTTGCACACCTCTTGAAACAGATTGATGAGCTATCTCTCAATGGAGCATATGGATTTTTTAAAAAACAATTGAAGCTATGGATCTTTCCTACAACCCTTAAAGTCTGCTAATTTCACTGTATGAGTATCCATTTGTATGCCAATCTTGAAATAGTTAATAGATACAGCAAAGAATTGGAAATAGGCACCTTAAGTACTATAACATTTTTTAACAAAGGGAAGGGGGAGGTTATATGAGCTGATGCATTTAACAGATGCATGGAACCTTGATTTGTTTGCCAAATTATTATACACATGCATGGAGAAGTGCTAGATGGGGAAATATAATAAGAGAGGACGATGATTTCCCTATTTAAAATCACTAAATTGTTGAGACCCTCAGGTGAAGGCTTTTTGTCAATTGTTCGACAAGAATATGTGAAAGGGAGTGATTTGTAATAATGACTGCTCCTGTGAAATTCTTACATATGCCCATCTATATTGTTTTAGTCCTAGCTGTCTTTTGCCTAATAATGTGTTACTACAGAAAGTAGGTTGTTTGTTTAGACATGTAAAAACATGTTTTAAAGTAGCATACCTAATAGGAAAGTTCATTTAACTACAGTAGAGTCTCACTTATCCAACACTCGCTTATCCAACGTTCTGGATTATCCAACGTATTTTTGTAGTCAATGTTTTCAATACATCATGATATTTTGGTGCTAAATTCATAAATACAGTAATTACTACATAGCATTACTGTGTATTGAACTACTTTTTCTGTCAAATTTGTTGGATAACATGATGTTTTGGTGCTTAATTTTTAAAATCATAACCTAATTTGATGTTTAATAGGCTTTTCCTTAATCCCTCCTTATTATCCAATATATTCGCTTATCCAACATTCTGCCGGCCTGTTTATGTTGGATAAGTGAGACTCTACTGTATTTCTAAACTATTATAATAATTGTTTTAATCTGTATTTAGTTTCATTCTACAGGAATCACCCTAGGTCCTACATATTGGGAGAAAAGTGGATATAAATAAAAATAATAACTGAAACACAAGAAGTACAAAGAGAGGTCATTTACATTTAAGATGATCACAAATCACCACTGATGTTGCTGCAGGATAATACAATTACATCCTTAGAAACAAATGTATATAGTGTATTAGTGTTTGTTTTGTTGTATTCATTCAGATTGTTAGCCTTTCTCTTTTATTTCATTTTGATTTTTGCATATTTTGTAATTCCAGGGGAATCTTAACCCACTGAAATACCTCTCCCTAGATTTTAATTAAGAACTTCTTTGGGGTTGTTGTTTCTTTTCTGGGCTGTATGGTCATGTTCCAGCAGCATTCTCTCCTGATGCTTCACCCACATCTATGGCAGCCATCCTCAGAGGTGTAAGGTATATTGAACTTCTTTGATTCCAATATATAATCACCTTCACATTTGAAGTGACACTTTTATTTTTTTATTTTTTATTTTTGGAAATGGGAGTGATTACAGTGGACCTCTCAGTGGAGGGGAGGGAGGGAGGGAGGGAAAAAAGGGGGGAAGAACGTAAACATGTGTCACCAATGGAAAATGTTCTGAATGTTTGTATAATTTTATGAAGCACTATTTACAATTTTAATATTTTTTTTAAAAAAAAAGCAGAATAATCAAATTTACATTGCAGTCCCATGCCAAACCTCACAATAATATTCAAGTTTTAGCACAGAAAAAATAAACTGGGCCTTCTTTATTAAATATGTGAATGTAGTTTTAATTATAAATAGTTCTTGATAATAAAATATGTGGCTTAATGGAGGAAGGAGAGGATAAAGGAAAAGATACCTACAGGTTAGTGTGATGTAGAAATACAGACTATGGAATCTAATAATACCATAAATATGTTTTATGTCCAAACTCCTGGAGAGTAACATGCAAAACAGCAATTAATGAGTATAGGCATTCAAAGGTCATTAACTCTAACATTTGCCTTTTCAAATATCATCTAGATAAACATGTTTTTCTCACAATGTGCTGCCAGTCCTCTCCTTTCACAAAACATATATCCAATACAAAGGTTACATTCCATACAGTGAGTGATAAAGGTCATCCACCAAGCAATATGTATCATTAATTGTTAAATTAATAATTCAGATAGATGTGGCATGAAGCCAGTGCAGGTAACTTTTGGTATGTTCATGAATATAGAAAGGAACTCAAATAGGCAGGCTATTTAAACCTTAAAATATTCCATTAAACTTGTATCCAGACCAGGGATTCATCATGGGACCTGCTACTGATAAATGTATAATGAGACGTCTGAGAGCTGGTTCTCACATGCATGTTCATCACTTGATTTCTAAATCCTGGCTTCCTGAATACAATAACAGGTATTACAAAAAGTGTTAAGTATTATTGTGTTTTTTCAGACAACACAAAAATGTAAGGATTTTACAAACCTTACTGTTTCAAACAAACACATGTACATCTGATCGAGCCATTTTTAGCATTGCTGTGCTATATCTTATACTGACAACATGACATTGAGGCTTAAATACAAGGTGTGCTGTGGGCCATGGATACAGATCTACAGTGGAAAGAGAAGCTAAGGGAGCAGGAAAACACAAGGAAGGGGAGAATGCCCAACAGCTCTTTCAGTCATGGGGTAAACATTTTCTTCACCTACTCTTCATAAGAGAACAACAAACCTAAGGAATCAAGATTGATTAAAAAAACAGGTATTTTGTTTCCTTTATAATTTTTGTGTATCAAATAGATTTTTTTTATACTGATCACATAAATTGTCAAGAGTCAGACGCCAGTTAACATACAAAACAAAGTTTATTCCGAAGATAAGCCAAAAAATAACATAAACACAGGAAATATCCTTGAAACACTTCACTTTTCAGTGTTTCGAGAGTAGATTGGACAATAACAACTCAAAAACGAGCCACGCTAATTTCCCATGCTGGCATTCAATAAAAAACTAAATAACGCTTCAATTCAGCTTTGGAAAACAAATAGAGTTAATTGCTGGAAAATAAACAAACTAGAAAAGCAGTAAAGCTGCTTCCACAGTGCAGATAAGCCGAGAGCCTCAAAGGGATGATGAATAGCCGTCGTCAGAAGAATCCAAGGTCAGGTCAGGAGGCAGCAGAAATTCCGAAAGACAAACCAATAGTCAGAAGCCGGGAGTAGCCGTCAGTCAGAGGGCGTAGACAGAAGCCAGGTCAAATTCAATCCAAAGTCCGAAGAAGGTGCAGTCATCCAAAACAGGTCCACGATAAGACACAGCGAGAGCCAAGCTAGATGATATCAGCAGATTCAAATCATAGTCCAAGTCCAATCTTCATGGAAACACAGAGATCCCAATGGCGCCTCAGCAACACCTTGCCACACGCAAAGTGCAGTGGCCAAACATTCCCATTTTATTCCCCTTCCTCCTGGGTGACCAAACACTCACACCCAAACACCAGGTGTCCCAAATCTACTCAGAGTCTGAACTCCACACAGCTAGAGCTCGTGGATCTGGAGTACCTAGCAATTCGTCGGAGTCCCAATCATCCTGCCCACACTTAGCCCCATGAACACTTAAAGAACCATCCTCCCTTCTCCAAGCATCCCAATTGGGATCAGCTCCTGCAGAAACCCCAGGTTCAGAAGTATCCATAAGCCCCAAATCCCCAGACATCTCCGGTGGCTGTGCCCATTCAGTGCCCGCTTCCCCAGCCACCACCTGTTCCTCAGCATCCATCTCCCCATCTGAATCTTCCTCAGAAGATCCCCCATATAGCTCTCTAAGTCGCTTCCTGCGCAACTCCTCCAGTGAATGAGGGTTTTTTCTTCCTCTTCGAATTCCATCACCATCAACCATAATCCCCGAAGGCGCAGTCACAACATAAATAACTTTAAAATAGTCACATCATATATGTTTTTTTAAAATAAAAAACAGCCATTTTGTTTTACAATTATTGTGACATTGTAAAACATTTTCTTGCTCGACAGTAACTTACATGATTTTCAGATTGCTTATGTCTTTGATAGCCATAACCAACATTATGTAACATTTGATAGAGACTCAGTCTATTTAAATACCACAAGAATCAATTTCTGATCATATAGAATCTTTCTCAAGCATGCCAGATGCATGAACACTATAGGATGAAGAGGTAGGCGATGATGGTGATCAAATGCAGATGTTGATTCTGATCCTGACTTTATGCCATCAACATCCAGCGATCCTCATTTAATATCTCAGGCAGAGCTGCTTGGGTCAAGACTGCAAGGAAGGAATCTTTTGTCATCCAGTACAAAAATCTCAAAATTTCTCCACTGTGATGAAAATTTGACAAAATATTTTTGCCAAGCTGACAGTCTGACCTTTTGTAATGACATCAATTGACTATTTTGTGCTCTTGGATACAACCATGGCTCAACATAATGGTGATTGTTTATTGACTAATCAGTCATAAGTTTGAAGGCTGTTTTGCTGCACAACAGTAATATCTACCCTTCTAAACCTGTCGGACATGCCATTCATATGAAAGAATCATATGAGAACATGCATCTTCTGCTGAACAACCTTCAATATTCGGAGCACAACTGGAATTTGTGTGGTGATCTTAAGGTAGTTGCAATTCTACGGGGTCTGCAGCTTGGTTACACAAAGTATTGCTGTTTCCTTGATGAGTGGGATAGTCAAGCAAGAGATTTGCATTATATTAGAAAAGATTGGACTCTGCAAAATAAATTGGTTCCATGGCAGAAGAATGTTGCACATGACCCATTGGTTGCTCCAAAGAAGATATTTCCTCCACCTTTACACATCAGACTCAGGCTAATGAAAAACTTCATTAAGGCAATGAACAAACAAAGTGAAGCCTTTATTTGCAGTAGATGTTTCCACGCTTAAGTGATGTGAAGATAAAATAAAATGTTTTCATTGGCCCACAAATCTGAGATGGGACGAAGGATAGCCTCTTTGATTGTCTTCTACAGGGTCCAGATCATGTTGCACGGACAGCCTTCAAGAATGTTGATTGTGACTTTCTAGGCAACTATAAAGTACCAGATTATATTGAACAGGTTGAAAGTCTGCTTCAGGCATACAAATCAATGAAGTGCAACATGTCACTGAAGATACATTTTTTTTCATTCCCACTTGGACTTCTTTCCAGACAACCTGGGTGCTGTGAGTGACAAACATGGTGAAATGTTTCATCAGGACATTACCAAGATGGAGAAATAGTATCAGGGCAAGTGGAATCCGTCTATGTTGGGTGACTATTGTTGGACTTTCATCCGCAAAGCATTGGACAGTAATAACAAATGAAAATCTGCAGCAAAACATTTTAAATTTTGTTTTCTGATGCACCATTGCCATCATAGTGTATGCCGCTAGAGGCATATAGTAATGATTAGGATGTATCGCCTCTTTCTGGAAAACTGTATATGATATGGACATGATAATACAAGTTGTTTTCAGCATGTCAAAATCTACTTGGTTCACCCAAAATTGTGAACACTGACTGAGTCAACGGTAACATTATTGAAAAGTGCAAAGCTCTAACAGAGTTGATCTTACTGTAGCTTAGGTCTAGCCTTGCACCAATTTCCTCCCTTTAGATTCCAGTCTTGAAGGGTATTGCTGTGACTTTTGCTCTTGTCCAGTTCCTTTGACCTTGTTTGCAAGAAAAATCCTGAAGAGACTTACTAAGACATTGGATCTAATCTAGCACCATTTTTCAGCCTCTGGGAGCTCAATCATGAAGAAAGTGTCAGGAGCCTGATCCTGAGAAAAGGATTATTAAAGAGACCTAAGCCTTTACTGCCCTATAGTTCTGTATCTCCAAGCTGTGTAGTGTGATAGATCTGGCTGAGAGCACAGAATGAACACAGAAAAACAGGGTTTGAAATACTATTAGAAAATATTTTATAAAGGATTTAAAAGAAAATTGGCTTAAAATGTTCCACCAGTGGTGCATGACACCAAAAAAATAAATAAATAGGAATGATGTATAAAGAGGCAGAAAAAAAACTGTTGGAAATGCCAGGACCATGATGGGAGTTTTTACCACATGTTGTGGTCTTGCAAAAAAGGCCATGAACTATTGGAACTATTGGAAGACAATTCACAAAGAATGCCAGAAAATTCACAAAATGAATTTCCCTAAAAAAACTGGAATACTATCTATTAGGAATAACGGACAAGGAAATGTGTCTTGATATGAATTAAGATATTTTATTTACATACATGAATACTTCTGCCAGTATCTATGTGAAACATTGGAAATCAGAGGATACACCAGAGATAGACGAATGGAGAAATAAACTACTAGAGATTAAAGACATGGACAAACTAACTTTTTTATGAAAAAGAATTCGGGAAATCCCATAAAACAAACAAAATGAGAGCTCATCAAGGAACACTTTAAAAAGATAAACGATAAACAAAATCAATAAATAACACAAACAGTTGACAAAGAAAAAGGAGAAAGGTGACTAGAAGAATTCCAGGAAAGACTGGAAGGAATGACAAACAAGAATGAAACCGCAAAGGACTAGAAGGAAATTGAACAACTTTATTTTTATAATTTTTTTTTTGTTTTTTAATATTATTTTTTCCTCTTTTTTTTCTTTTTTTCTCTTTTTTTCACTTTTTTCATTTTTCTTTTTTCAACTCTTTCCTTTTTCCTTACCCACCCATCCCCCCCATTCCCCCATCCCCTTATAAACCATGTCCTTTATCTCTATCTTTAGCCTTCTTTTACTTAGCAAAACTCAATTTAAAAAATTCAAAAAAAAGAAAATATTTTATAAATGATCAAAATATGTTTTTGTGGGTTGTGAAAACCTGATGAGAAGAATATTTGATGAGAATCTTCATAATGTAGGACATTGTTGAATGATTGTAATTCATTTAACTGAAACTTTATGTATCATTACATCTCCAAAAATCAAAGAACAAAAATATTATTACATGACTGGTAATATACAGTATTAACTAAAGGTCTGAAGGAAATTGGCTCTATGTGGCAAGTATAGCATATGCAGACATGTTCTACTTGCCACATGTTGTCTGGATACCTGCAATTCTGAGAAAATATCCATATAAAGTAGGATGGATAAAACTGATAGAGTTTAAGATTAATTTCATACACAACAGAGATCCACCATGGTCCACACTTTCCAGAACAATTTGACAATGAAGAATGGAACCAAATTTTAGTGACAAATCATGGACACATTCATATTATATAGTTTTGTGCACTATGATTCTGAATTAATGCTTGTTCTGAAGGATTTTCCCCAATTTCTTTGGTGGCAAAATGTGTGATCAAAGAGAGGGATCACAAAAATAGGCTTGTGGCTGCATGTGACCTAAAAGCTACATGTTGCCCATCACTGACTAAAGTACTAGTCACTGCCAGAAACAGCATTCTAGGTACATAACAATTTGGATTTATCACTATAGAGAGGTAGTTTATGTATCAGTATCAGCAATTTATTACAGTCTATGACCAGAATATATGAAAATGGGCACAGGTGCCCAAAAAGGGGAATCGCAGTTCCCATAAAAGTCAAATAAAAGAACAGTTAAAACATGTTATAATAAAAACAAATTAAAAGCAGACTATTAGCAGGGTCAACGAATAGTAAATATCGATCCACTAAGAGGCTCTGGAGGGGGACAGAGGGAGCATTTGCAGCATTTCAGTTATAACAGATTGCTCTGGCTACAGGCCCTGTAGGGTCAGTCATCGTCCGTCTGATGGAAATTGCTGCCGCACAGAACCTGGCGACACTATAGGTTATTGCAGAACAAGAGTCCAAGAGCAGCAGAGAGGTGTAGTATCTTTCAGTGTGGCCTGGATGTTTTAAAAGCCAAGGAGTGATGAAATTGATTCTAATATCTCTATAAAACATACACTGGAGAAGCACGTGCTCGATTGTTTTGATATGGCCAGACTCACAAGGGCATATTCTCCCCTGAGCAGGGGTCTTCTGGTACCTCTCCTCCAGTACTGCCAATGGGAGGGCGTGACATCTTGCAAGAGTGAAGACTTTACGATGATTAGGCACCTCCAAGGTTTGTTAAATAAGCCATGGAAGCGATGGTATATCTGTTGTCTGCACTAATGTTAAAGACTGGAGAGCAAGCTAAATCAGATTGTCACTCTGTGTCCAGGATCCGTTGTCTGATGTGGACCTTAGCTTGATCCCATCCCATGCTTAGTAGATGTTTTTGAGAGAAGCCTAGAGTTGCGATTTTTGTTGCCACTACCTTGTTCCATGTAGACTGAAACTCATCTCTCAGAGTTAGCGGGGTAGTTTATGGAAGCTTCCACCTTGTTGTTTCATATGGAAATAGTACTATATAATTCAGTATGATAACATGCATCTCTATCATTTTAAACATTTTGTCAGTGATAATTACAGAAACAGATAACAATTTTAAAACAGAGTTGAAAATATTGTGTGTGCACAATAACAGGTGTTTACTATTGATATCCAGGCAGAAAAAAAGCTATGTGGGTTTGGTTTTTGTTTGTTTGTGTTGGACTCAATTTTTAAAATAACCTACAGTTTTCAACACTGCTTAAAGGTGTACGGTTTATTTTTTTATCTTTTTCCTTCTAAATACCACCACTAGACTTCCAGTACTGATTGTGAAATAGCCCTTACATTTCTAATGTGGGAAAGGTTGGATGCATCTGAGATCAAACTCATTAGGCTGGAAAGAAAAACATATTTTTCCAAATATATTCTTATACACACACAGGAAGTCTACAAACTAAGAGCACAGTCCAAATCAGTCAAGGATAACATTTTAGCTAATGTATTGTAGTTGCAGCACTCTGAATGATATGTCAAATCAAAATGCGGGCCAGCTGAGCTGCAGTTGTTAAAACACAGGGAGATTAAAAGACCAAATGTAAGAGTTTGGGGCTGAAGTAGAAAAGGCTTTGTTGCTGGTGACAGAATCATTAAAGAGGTGTCAACAGTAAGATCAGAGGTGATGAACTAATAGACAATGTGTGAAGGATATTTGCATTTAAAATAAATTGATGGGACACTGTATGGGAAATGTATTGCATGAAGAGGTGATGAGTGAAAAAAAATCACTTAATTGATGTTAATAGAAAATACAACCAAAACATAATTTAGAAACTATTGACATAAAGTTTGTAAAGGACCCAACACCTTTATTTTAGTACTATTAGTATTTTTGCAACTGTACAATAAAAGCTGGTAGATGGTTGCAACTATATCTCAGTTTAAATTATTAAGGCATCTCTTGGCTCCATGCTTTCAGTCCCCAGAAAAATTATTGAACACAAGCTGTGAAATGAATTTGGCAAAAAAAGATGTTAAAATCTTTCAGTAGCAATTTTGTTGGCTATCTCCAAATCCCAAAACCTGCCAGTTTCCCTTTTGTGCATAGACGCCGACGAGAGGGAGGGCGCATGCACAAAAGGGAAACTGACACCTTGCGAATTGCTCAGGAAAAAAAAAACGCAAAGCAGTGAGGGAGCGAAAAGCGAAACACAAAGTAGGGAGGGAACACTATGCATATATGAATATATGGAAGTGTCATTTACAATCTGTGCATCTGCTTTAGAAAGTATAAGACATGTAGGAAAGTATTTGTGTGAGGGCGGGGTAGAAAGAAACCATTCAGACACTGACAAGTTTCCCTTGCTATCTCCATGCAGCCTTTGATAGATGTATTTTGCCGGCAATCATAAACATCCAATACCTCTTCAGAATGAAAAATAATTCCATATTATCCTCCACAGACAGCTTCATCCCAATAGCAAAAAGGGACAACCACTTAGGTCTTAGTTTATAACCTGTCTATATTGTTGTGAAATGGGTGGAACTAAAGAGTTCATGGTTATGATTGAATGTTCATGAAATATTAGCACTTTGAAAAATATATTGTGCTCTACGTGGTCTAATGGGTTAAAAAAGGTGGTGAGGAGGCAGCAAATGACAGTCAGATCCAGCCTTGCTAATGAAGTAGACTTTGAGATAGCTACCAGTACTCCCTTTGATCTCTTGCATTGGTAGGGCAGCTGTTAATAGACACAGTTCTGGGATAGAAGGAAACATTAGTGTCAGCCAGGCTGATGGAATAAACCTTACTGTCTTGCCTTTTTATTTGGTGCAGCCAAGTAGAATGTGTCCCAAATGGTTACATCTATAACAGGCAAAACAGTCATAGTTCAAAATCGTATTAAAATTTAAGCAAAACTTCACCTCAATTTCATTTAATTTTGTGCCAGAAAATTTGCATTGGACGTTTCAATACAATGATTTTTCATAATTTCTTTTACTTTGCATGGTGGCCAGAAATATTAGGGAAAAAATTAATTATAACATCTCACACCAGCTTGTCATGAGAACGAGTAAATTGCTCTTTGTGGAAACATCAAAATGTTTGGTCATTTCAGTGATATTTTTCCCTACAGGAGAGATAAGAGTGATGGATTGTTGGGTTGCTAATCATAGCAACCCAAGAATAAATGGATTCAGGCATTGTAGCAGAGGAAATGAATTGGTGACTGAGATCAGTAATTGCCTGAGTGAGGGCTAGCAAATTCCATGTGAAAACAGATCTGAGGGTTCACATGTTTGGTGAGTTGGTCTTCAGCCTATTTTGTTCTTTAGCAAGCTATTGGCCATGGAAGAGAACCAAAACAAAGTTATGACTAGAAATCCACAAAGTTTCCATTTCTCTCTTAAAAGTATGTTAAAAATCTAGGAGTTCTTTGGCACTGAAGTCAGAGATGCTGGAGGAATCTTGTGCATCTACATTTCTAAGTAAATTATTTTTATCCACACTTCCCATACACTACTATGTGGACCAGAATATAGATCTTCTTAAGATGTGCACCATAATGAATTTTTTGAACTGTCAGACAACTCCTTTTTAATCCATAGTCCTTATTCAGATTGTTGTAATAAAAATCCCATTAAAAACTAGGGGTATTCGTGATATCGTCTTGATATACCATATTCAGGGGATTCTTTGATTTTCTGCTATTCCCTCACCAGACCTACCTTCTGGCTTGTGTGTACTCCTACACCAGTTCAGCAGCCTTCCTCCTTTATTTGTCAAAACCTTTTTAAATTCCTAAAAATTAGAATCATAGAATCATAGAATAATAGAGTTGGAAGAGACCACGTGGGCCATACAGGAAAAAGCCAATCAAAGCTCCCCCAACAGATGGCCATCCAGCCTCTGTTTGAAAGCTTAGTGGATGATCCAAACATTCTGAAACTTTGGGGGGGGGGGTTGCAATTGTAAATGTGTCCTCAAAGTGTGGCTATTTCCATCTCAATAGCCATAAAAATGACTGAAAGAGGTGTCTCTCAAGTTCCCCCATTGTCGCCAATGTACCAGATCTTCCGGGAGCAAAAACAGAATTTCTGGCTGACAAATCGGGAAATGGTATTTTCCCCCCTCCCAATTTTGGGAATTTCCCAGATAACAGAATGAAGGGGTGCAAAAATGGGACCAAAAATTGTAAGGTTTTTTGTCAAGTCACACACCCTTATTAAAAACTATTAGGCTTATAGCAGATCAGTTTTGCTTACATTTCATGTGTAAACCTACCAAAATGATGAATGTTGTCCTTTGATGCTTTGTAATGGCCTTGAACAATTGGCACCAACTGGCAGTATCCTTGCTTGGAAAAAAGGGGGAAAAATGAAATCGGAGAAAAGAGAAGCAAAACAGAGAGACCTTTTCAAAGTAGGAGGAAGACTTTGATACTTGATGTATCTGTCATACTATGAGGCAGCCAAAGTCCTCTATAGATTTCAACACACTAGAGCAGTGGTGGCAAATCTATGGCACGCATGCAAGAAGGGTAATGCAGCACCCTCTCCTGGCATGTGCACCATTGCCCATCCACCCACTACTTGCCATCCTGCCTCCCCACCCCCCCTCCCACCAGCCTCCTGCAGAATTATTGGGTTTGTAGTTTAGCTCAGCCAAGACTTCTCTGGCTGAGCAGTTTAAACTACAAACCCCAGAATTATGCAGGGGGCAGCAACCAGATTTAAAGTGTATATATGTTCTAGTACAGTGGTTCTCAACCTGTGGGTCCCCAGATGCTTTGGCCTTCAGCTCCTAGAAATCCTAACAGCTGGTAAACTGGCTGGGATTTCTGGGAGTTGTAGACCAAAACACCTGTGTGATGAGGTCCTATGTCGTTTGTAAGTACTTTAAAACATAAAAACACAATAAAATAAATAACAAGGTTTTAAGAATTGCAATGCAAAATCAGCAATGGGGATAACAACTAGAAAGCCACAATAAAAACATAGAACTGGGAGAGAATTAAAACAGTTCTTTGAATGCCAATGTCACCCAAAATAGGAAAATGAACAAATCTGAATTACTGGGATAGACCATATGAATCAAATACCTTTGGGCAGAGATAAAAGGAGTGTGTTCTTCTTTTCCTAGTGGAAAACTGGGAGAGAGAGAGAGAGAGAGATGGTTCTTAGTTGGCAGAAAATTTTACCGCTTAGATTTCCTTGAACAATACCTGACAGCTACTCCCTCCCTGCTGCCTTTTTCAAGATCCAGAATGACAGTGTGAAGTGAACCCAATGTTCAGCTTAGCTGTGTGTTACTAAATTTAGCTAAACTAGAATCAGGTTAGGAATAGATAAATTTAAATAATATCCTTCCCTTTAGAAATTCTTGACTGTCACTCCTGTTTTTTCTAAAGAAACACCTCTCCCCACCCCCAATTGTAACTGTAGCATAAGCTTACATTTTTGAATCTCCCAAATAAGCAACATATGATGTCTGTTAGTCAGGCTTTGAAGTACAATCTGTTCTTGCCAGAGAGCAGCTTTTTGTAGATAGCAACATCTTATTGTTGCACTGTAAAGAAAATAAAGAAAGGGAAGCTGCCAAACCACAACTTTATTAAAAGGAACAGAGTATCATACTCCAGCTATTGACCTTTGTGTCTGTGCATGTTGAGACTGGAGCGGATGGCTGAGTGCAATGTCTTCCCATCACAATTCACCTCACACCAGATGTCCAACTAATAGATAAGCTGCTTCCCCTTGCCAGGAAATATAAGCATTTCATATTAGCCACAGTGTTGAGCCATAACATAACTCAGGAACCTTCCACACAGCCATATAACCCAGAATATGAAGGCAGATAGTTCACAATATCTGCTTTGAACTGGATTATCTGAGTCTACACTGCTATATAATTCAGTTCAATGTGAATTTTATAAAGCTGTGTGGAAGGGGCCTCAAACACACACACACACACACAAGAAGTTTGCCCGCTCCTCAATGTGAAATCCTTTCAAACTTTCTCCCTACACATGCTGGCTCTTTGTATGAATTCATCTTTTGTGATTTCCCCTTGAAATTTGCTCAACTGAAAGTTCCTTAGATATCCATTCTGATTTCATTAAACACCACCTAGTTTCCTCTTCATTAGAAGTGTTTGAAATTGTGCTTCCAATATCTCACTTTTCAGAACTCTTTTCTTTTTTAGCATTCCTGGCCATGGGATTTTCTGTGAAGTCAGATTTCTTAAAGTATAGAATGTGTGTCTGGCTATTCTTATTCTGTTTGTTTATACCCCTTGTTTTCTCTCCACAAAGTGACTATGGGTCCTTTCACACAGCCTTATAACCCAGAATACCAAGGCAGATAATCCACAATATCTGTACTCAATTGGATTATCTGAGTCCACACTGCCATATAATCCAGTTCAATGTGGGTTTTATACAGCTGTGTGGAAGGGGCTTATTCTTCACTTATACGTTTTGCTGTATAACAAACTGTAAGGAACCTAGGACTTCTACTACATTTGGGATGGCTCATTTGTTTGTTGGCTACAATGTCATGCATAGTATTGTGTTTGTGAATGAAGATCTGGAAAAATTTTAATATTGATATTTTATTTATTTATTTATTTACAGTATTTCACCCTTCTCACCCCGAAGGGGACTCAGGGCGGATCACATTGTACACATATATGGCAAACATTCAATGCCATATAAAATAGACCAGAGACAGAGACAGACACAGAGGCAATTTAAACCTTCTCCAGCTTCCTTGTATGCTTGATTCCGGCCACAGGGGGAGCAGCTGCTTCATCATCCACTGCGATGGCAACTTCCTCATTCCAACGGTGGCTGGATGATTTTTATGTTGTCATAAATTAGCCTCCCCACATATAAGTGGTACCTAAATTTCCTACTTGACAGATGCAACTCTCTTTCAGGTTGCTTAGGTCAGAAACGAGCAGGGGCTATATTTTATTTTTAATTGTCAAATGCTCACCCCAACACGGACTGGCCTTGAACTCATCACCTCTTGGTCAGAGTGATTTATTGCAGCTGGCTGCTAACCAGCCTGTGCCAAAGCCCGGCCCCTATTGCAATTGATTGCTACAGGGATGCTTTTATCTAATATAATCTTATCTAACCTAAATTTTAGTGTTGATGTTGATGTTAATTGTGTTGTATTTTTAATTGTATTGATGTAATATCTACTTGACAATTATTTTATGTAGTATTTTTTTGTATTGAGTGTATTATTTTTGTTGATATCCTATGGTCTAAGCATTATGTATTGGTGCACTTTTGTATATCTGTGTGGACAGAGAGATAGATAATTAAATAATTGTTTTAATGTGAAAATAACTGATTTTAGTTTTATGTATATTTATAGTTTATTTTATGTTCCGGCACTGAATGTTTGCCGTATATATGTTGTGCTCCGTCCTGAGTCCCCTTTGGGGTGAGAAGGGCAGAATATAAATGTATTAAATAAATAAAAAATAAAATAGATAGATTGTCTTAAATGGGCCCTCCTAGCAGGTATTAGTATTACACAGGCCCTGGTCTTTGCTTAGGTGTGTTGATACTATAGCTGCCTTCACTACTATATACAGATGTACCACTCATGATCCATTTTATCCTTGTTAGCTCCCTGTTATTTCCCAATTCAACCAAGATGATTCTTCCAAATACATTTCTGTCCTCTTGAAATTACTGTTGTTGCTGTTTCCTTCCCAAAATAGGTAATATTTCATAGTAAATTCAACCCAAGTGCAAAAATGTCACAGCAAACGCAACAAAAACACAAGAACATGATGTTTAATTGGAGCTATACTAATTCTTAAACATCCTTCCTACTAAAAAAAATCTTCCCCAAGTGTTTCACTTTGATAGGTGGATGTGTTGCACTTCCTTGTCTGCCTGATGAATGGCTGGCAAAGTGAGCTTTATATGGATTCTCTGCTTCTTCAAAGCTCACAGGATTAGAAGCTGAAGACTGGATCATGAGTCTCCTAGCACCATCTCCACTATTTGTCCACCATGATGGATGGAAGTGTGCAGAGCTTTGTGATATAATTCATGTTTCCAAAGAGAAAACACAGTTATAAAGTAAAATCCTTTTTATATCTTTGTGTTTACCGGGAATGCTATGGAAAGGTATTAATGATATAAAAGGGGCAGGGAATTGCATTTCATTATGACTGGAATCAGAGCAATGATATACAGTAGAGTCTCACTTATCCAACATAAACGGGCCGGCAGAATGTTGGATAAGCAAATATGTTGGATAATAAGGAGAGATTAAGAAAAAGCCTATTAAACATCAAAATAGGTTATGATTTTACAAATTAAGCACCAAAACATCATGTTATACAACAAATTTGACAGAAAAAGTAGCTCATTACACATTAATGCTATGTAGTAATTACTGTATTTACACATTTAGCACCAAAATATCACGATATATTGAAAACATTGACTACAAAAATGCGTTGGATAATCCAGAATGTTGGATAAGTGAGTGTTGGATAAGTGAGACTCTACTGTATTCGCTACCCATACATGGAGTTTGAACTGTTTCTAATTGCTAGTGAGAATGATCTAAAAAAATATAGATTTTGAAAGAAAGAGGTGGGTAGATAATATGTGCTAGGAAAAAACCCCAAAAATGTATTGGTGGACTTCTTAGGACTCCAAGGAAGCTTATAGGTATGGGTTCTCAAGAAACATATTCGTTCATTCATTCATTCATCTATTTACTTATTTCTACCCTTCCTTTTTCCACATGGAGAGACAAAGCATCTTATAATAACAAGATACAACCCAATAAATTAAAAAGATGGCAAATATAGAAAATGGAAAGAATAAATCAATTAAATTTTGTGGCACTGATATAAGTTAAAATACAAATAAGATACAATAAAATATATGTAGGATTAAAATTACATTTTAATGTAATTAACTCCACCGCACAGCTTCCCCAGCAGTGTATCCCATATCTTCTCCCAAATGCCTGCTGGCAAAGGAATGTCTTAACGTGCCTGTGAAAGCCAAGAACAGATGGGGCTCTCCTGATCTCTCTTGGGAAGGAGGTACAAAGTCTGAGAACAGCAATTGAAAAAGCCCTCTCCCCTTTCCTCACCAAACACACTTGAGCAGGTGGTGGGACCAAGAGAAGGCCATCCACAAAGGATTGTAGATTTCTAACAGATTACAAAGAGGGATAGTAAAAGGTAAAGGTTTCCCCTGATGTTAAGTCCAGTCGTGGCTGACTCTGGGGGTTTGTGCTCATCTCCATTTCTAAGCCGAAGAGCCAGCATTGTCCATAGACATCTCCAGGTCATGTGGCCGGCATGACTGCATGGAGCGCCGTTACCTTCCCGCCGGAGCGGTACCTATTGATCTACTCACATTTGCATGTTTTCGAACTGCTAGGTTGGCAGGAGCTGAAGCTAACAGCGGGTGCTCATTCCGCTCCCAGGATTTGAACCTGGGACCTTTTGGTCCGCAAGCTCAGCAGCTCAGCGCTTTAACGCACTGTGCCACCAGTGGGCCCCAAAGAGAGATATGGTCCTTCAAATAATTTAAACAAATGTCATATAGGTGTTTGTCGGTCAAAACCAGCACTTTTAATTGTGCCCAGAAACGGGTTGGCAACCTGTGGAGCTTTTGACCACTTTTAATTTGGTTGATTGATTGGATACGATGGCTGATGGCTATGATTGAAGAATATATAACAGCCTGCAACTACAGAAAAGGAGAGCTCATTCAATATGAGAAGACAGAAGAGACCCGAATATTTGGGGTCAGCTGGAAGATATGCTAACAATTGTGGCAGCTCCAGTTGCAGAAATGAGGCCTGGAAAGTCAGTCAGGAAGCTGAGGCTACTCTAGGAAAAGCTGAACCAGGTCTGCATAATGAGAGGGGATGATGTTTTTGGCATCTTTGTGAAGACCAGAGTGATAGAAGTATAGACTAATAAGAGTTGGAAGAGACCACATGGGCCATCTAGTCCATCCCCCTGCCATGCAGAAAAAGCATAATTAGAGCATCCCCGACAGATGGCCATGCAGACTTTGTTTAAAAGCCTACAAGGAAGGAGCTTCCACCACACTCTGAGGCAGATTTCCATTGTTGAACAGCTCTTATGGTCAGGAGGTTCTTCCTAACATTCAGACGGAATCTCCTTTCCTGTAAATTGAACCCATTGCTCTGAGTCCTAGTCTCAAGGGCAGCAGAAAACAAGCCTGCCCTCCTCTCAACCTTCTTTTCTGCAGGCTAAACATACCTCTTTAAGCCACTCCACATAGGACATGTTCTCCAGATCTTTGATCATATTAGTTGCCTTCCTTTGGACACATTGCAGTTTGTCAATATCTCTCTTAAATTGTGGTGCCCAGAATTGGACACAGTATTCCAGGTAAGGTTCAAAGTGTTTGTGAAGAGCCCATGTTATCATTCACGATGAAATGAAACCACGTTACTATAAAGTTCTAGAGTACAGTTAAACTCAAGAAAATCAAGTCTTTAGAAAAAGTGGGACACAACATAATAGGTGGACATTAGTTAGATTGCGAACTGAACTATAGCCTAGCTTTCTCAAAGGTAATTTTGCATTAGTATCATGCAATGCCTTTTAAAAAAATATTGCCTATATTGCTGTTTATATTTAATATACACTTTAACGTTCATGTGGACTAATTTTTTTTCATTTCTACATCCTGCAACTATGTCCAGCCCCCAATGTCACAGAGACAATAATTAAATGAAGGAGGATAACCTATATGGTGCTAGTGTGAGATAGCTAAAGCATTCCATAGGGAGCCACAATAAAGTTGTGCATAACAGGATTTCACGGACATACAAGGCATGGATTCCTATTTATGCTGTTATACATATATTGTGTAGTGATGGGCTCTTGTGAATCCTTTTGAGTTATTTTCTTATTACACATGATAAACATAAACATATTTTTATACATTACCCATGACAACAGATGGTGCAAAGTATAACAAAGATTCATAAAATATGTATTATAATAATTATTTTTTTGGGGAAAAAAAGATCAGATTCATGCTGCTCATTAGAGGAAACAAACCAAACATAAAACTAAAGGAAACATTTAGTCCACAATTGCTTTGTGTATTATCTTTCTTTTTCTTTAAAGGTGCTTTTAAGGAATCTGATACTTGTGCATTCCAATACAAGCAACTAGTAGTTGTTTCCTGATTTGTGTTTTTAAATAAAATTGATAGTGCTTGAGAACAAATAGTAAGTACTCACTAATGTTCCAAAAATTTTGGTACCTGAAGGGTAAGAAATTTATTTAACTTCTGCTATTCTGCTCTTTTCAGAAATCTGCCTCTTCATTTTGGAAGTTATTGTATATACTCATGTATAAATCTAGATGTTTTAGTCAAAAAATCAACCCCAAAACTGTTTTAAGTTATACATGTGTCAGTGTAAGTACTGTATTTTAACTTATATCAGAAAAAAGGAACCAGACGCATCTCTGAGTAGAGAAAAACAAGGTCCATCCAGAGAGAACGTCAAAGAAGCACCAACCCCTTCTACTTGCTCTACCGTGGTGCCACTTCTGACCTTTCTGAATCCCTGGGAAGAAAAGTTGTGGCAGTGACTGGCCCCCGGGTAGTATTAGCAGTTTCCTCTTTCTGCAGAATAACCCTAGACTTATCTACGAGTCATAGCAAAATCCATAATCTTGGCTCCAAAACCTGCCTTTATACACAAGCTCAACTTATACATGAGTATATACAATAGGTGTGACCAATTTCTTCCTGAAAGTATGCAGGTTATACAAGCTGACGGTGACATTAACAAAGAAAAAACTACAAACCTGAAACAAACTGCAGAGAAATCCAGTTAGATAAATATCCATGAAGGACCAAGCTACAAAATGGATTATTTTATAAGGATGGCATTCAGTCAGTGGCATTCTATATAATGAGATAATTCTCTGATGTGCTCCAGCAGCAAAGAAAAGAATTTGAAAGGAAATGAAGGAAGCCCTTGTGTGTTTGAAAGGTTACAGTGATCAGCTTGTCTCTTGGAAAGACAGAATATTTATTCGTTCTTTCATTAAAAATCTAGCAAGCTAGTGACAACAACAAACTTTCAGATGGATGTCTAGTGGAAATAAACATAGTACAATTGGGGGGAAAAAAGATTTGGCGTTTAAAGAGGCTGTCAGGGATAACAGCAGTGCAAAGAAAAGCCAAAGCAGCAGACACTTCCAGTATCTTTAGATGTTAAGCCTTGGGACAAATTTTATCTATTTATACACTTACCAAGATGCTTCTGATTGCCACAGCATGGTCCAAAAGTCATGCATTGTATAGATCTTGCTGCTGTCTAACACTGGGCAAAATCCACCCTAAGTTAAGCCCTTTGGAGTCTATTGATTTCTTTGGGAGGTTAAGCACATACTTAAATCTCTCCCTCTGCAATCAATGAGAATATTTAACTTTAGCTGCTTCATTTTCATTCATATCATGGCAAACATTTAGCCAGCCTGTACAGATGAAAGAGACTAAAAGGACACACAGAGACTAGATAAACTAAAATATACTAACACCTTCAGCCCTGCACAAGGCTGAAGTGTATATGTTCTGTTTGCAGGTCATTACTTTTGAACTTTTAACAGGATTTAAGCCAGGATAGTATCAGGAAGAGAGATAATGGATCTAAACTATTTTGAGTATAGGTATCCCAATTCAGAGATATTACTAATGATTATTGATTATTTCTGATTTGGAATCAGAAAAACTCTAGAGGAGACCATGAAGTAACCTTAAAGACTGATAATTAAGAATGTATGAGAGTAAACTGTAATTTACAAATGGCAGGGAAATGTTGAAGCTTTGTTTTAGGCTGCCTACTTTGTATCCACAAGATCTGATTCAATATCTGGCCTGTTTACAGAAAGCAGGAACAATGTTGCCTGAACTAGGCACTGAGAGTACTATTAGGATGAAAGAATTAATGATCAGATTTTGAATAAAGCAGCTTTCTCTGTTCTAAAATGTGAGATTTCTGGAGGGGGGGGCCATGGGGCCACCAACCCACCCCCCAAGCCCTTAAAATAAGAAAAAAAACTTATTTTCTTCTTCTGCAGAGGGGGCAGGATTATCCCCCCCCCCCGCCTCCTGGTGCATCATTTCTAGGAGCCCGAAGAAGCAAATTGGTCTGTATGGACTGAACCCTCAGTAGTCCCACAACTACCCAAGCGTCAGTCCCCACAAGGCCCATAATCCTATGTTTTCCTACTTTGTCCCAAACTAATCCTTTTACTTGAGGCATCGTTTGAACACCTCAAGTAAAAGTCCGACAGGGCCTGCATTTTGGGCCCTGTCTGGAAGGGCCCAGAGTCCACACTACCAGATAATCCAAGTCATAGCAACTATGTAGAAGGGGCCAAAGATGCACAAATATAATAATAGTTAATGATTCTCATGAGTAGTGGTGAGTGCTGCAATAAAGTAATACATTTGCATTTATGGGAGAGCTCTTTAAAAAAAATCTCAGCAAATTTTAACTATTGTATATCAATGTAAGGCGAGTTAGTCCTCCCCCCTCCCGAAATCATGTTTTGTTACAAAATGCAGAAATAGACCTTCAATGCAGGCATTCTGCAATACTGACAATTAAACTATTGTAAATAATTGCCCCAAATCTTCAATTTGCATTTTAAAGGTATTCTAGTTTGTTTTGCACCTGATATGAGATAGGAACAAACATGTCCCAGTAAATGTATTGTTTTTGGCTGCTGGTCCCACTGACCACCAACATAAATGCTTATGGTTTTTAAAAAATGCCCAACTGCTTTTGTGCAGAACTATGACAGTTTTCAGCTCTAATAGTGATTCCCCAACTTTGGTTTTCCAAGTATTTTGGACTCCAGCTCCCAGAATACTTGACCATTGGATAAGCTGCCTTTCCAATGAGGCTTTCTAGGCAAGCTGGCTGGGGGTTTCTGGAAGCTGAAGTCCAAAACAATGGGAGGGCTGAAGTTTGGGATTCACTGATACAGGGAAAATCAACATTTCATCCATGGGTGGGGGGGGGGGGGGTCACTGGAATTCTCATTGGGGATATTAAACCATAACTACAATCACCCATGCTAATATTCATGATGTTGAAATTCTACTCATATTGAGACATAGATAATACCAACTATATTTTCTTTCTTTTGTAGTGCACCAGATTGAGATGTAAGCCTGAATCCACAAGTACACAGATAATGTTATATGTATCTCCTCTTTCTTCTTTAATGAAATCACTGATTGCAAACAAGCTGTTCAACCCCAATATTCTCAGATTCTCCCTCTCAATAATATGCACTGAAATTACAGCTGGATGTTTGTACTTCCTGAATATTCTGTGTGAACAAATAACATAAATTCTAATTTCATGCTGTTCACTGTAATTTGAAAGCAGATAAATACTGGTCAAGTGTTAATTACTTTATTTCAATATTTACAAGATAAAGCAGTTTATCATCATTAAAGAATTTTTTGAATTTTCTAATTATCTGAACTACTGGCAAGTTCTATAAATATTGAGATTTAGTCATTTTCTCTAGTACTGTTCTCATTGTTTCCAAGGTTTGAATAATTAAGGATAAAAAGCTGGCGTATAGTTAACTAGGGCTGTTAGGTCTATAGACTTCTCAGCACTGAACTCATTAGTGTGGGGAATATGTGATCCTTATATGTTGTCAGACAACAAAGCCTAGATGGCATAGCTACGGATAATGGGCATTGTAGACAACAACATCTGGATAGGTTTTATGTACCACGGGTTGTATGTTGTACGTATGTCTATGTGTTAAATATTTTGATACGGCCAGTAGGCTAATCAATAAAACATACTTGTACTTGTATTTGTGGATCGGGTTTATATGATACTTGTGTTTGTGCTCTACCTTTTGCAGCCTACTACTCATTCTGTCTCTGCTCCTTGGATTCCACTTGTAGTGAAACAGCCTAAATTTTTCATGTCTAGTATGAATCTGATTTTCTTAAGTAAAATGTAAATTAGTTCAAGGGTGGATCTGCATTTACAACCTAAGGAAGAGAGGAAGGAGAAGCCAAAGGGAGAGCAAAGAAGCCCAAGCGGCCACGGGAGGAGACATTGACATTGCTCATTTTAATTGCAGTTTTACAAACTCTTTGGCCTTCTCTGCCAAAGAATGCTGGTGCCTCACCAAACTATAGTGTCCATGATTCCACAGCATTAAACCATGACAGTTAAAGTAGTGTCAAACTGCATTAATTCTATAGTATACATGCAACTTTAGTGGGTGTGATTCTTGTCCAGTCAATGCTGTATGTTCAGGCAAAGTGCTCTGATGTGCTGCAGTACAGGTATATTTCCATCTGTGGTCTCTAAGAATAAAGGATGCTCTTTAATAGGTCACTTGTCTCCACTGAGTGCTAACCTGAGACCAGAATGTAATAGAATGTGAAAACCTATGTATTTCATCCCTGTAATTTACAAGAAAATTTGATATATAATCCTGAGAACTAATTACATGCCCAAAGCAACACATGAGTTAAATGATTTTATAGGATTGTGAGAAGACTGATCCTACAATTCAGTAGATAAATGAGATATCAACAGCAGCTTGCAACCTGCAAGGCATAAAAGAGCAGCAGGTTATTAGTTATTTAATTTGTGGTTTTGCCAAGGATGTGGAGATGTCTTTGTGGGATTTCCTGATTTTTATGATTGTTATGGATGAGGCAAACTGTTTGCTGCTCCACTTTTGGTATGAAGACTTCATGAGCTGACTATGGCTGTGAATCCAGATCTTCAAAGTTCTGTACTTCTACAATAATGGATGACCTCCAGATGTTGTTGGAATGGCAAAACCGAGGATTCTCCACCACTTGTTATTATCTATAGTGTTTTCAGAATATAATTATTTACTGGGGTGTTCTGTGATTTCTGGGCTGTATGGCTGTGTTCTAGCAGCATTTTCTCCTGATGTTTTGCCTGCATTTGTGGCTGGCATCTTCAGAGGATTTGATGGTGGTAAAGTAAGTGGAATATACATGTGAAATGTCCAGATTGGGAGAAAAAAAACCCGATGTCTGTTGACCAAATGTGAAGGGTGAAATTAGCAAGTCTGATTTGCAAGTGTTTGCAAATTCTTCCTGCCACCAACATTAGTGCCATAATTTGCCCTTTGGGCTCAATCAGCCCAAATGTCCAGGGCAAACAGACAATCTTCTTTCACTGAGATCAACTGGCCCATAGGGTTGCCCTCTGGGCTCCTTTTGCAGTCTGGCCTCAACAGTTACCCAACAATACAGACCCTTAATACTGGCCCTAGAGAGGAGGAAATGCACCCTGCCCCATCCCACTTGAGCTTTCCTCACAAAATGCAAACAGTAAGTTTACTGCCAAACATTGAATCTTTCCTCCTGTATGCCTTCTTTTGAGAATTCACTAACAGATGTTTCCAGCAATTGTGGCTAGCATGCTAATACTTAGCAACATGGATACATCTTGTTAGAAGTATTATTTATCATTACATTTGTATCATAGCTGCAATCTCCTGAAAGCTACACAGAACTTTAAATACTTGTGTTGCAGGAATGAACAGTGTGCAACAGAGTGGAAAATAGACTAACTTATCCCCACCCTCTGCAGGGCTTAAACTTACAGGAAATATCAAACAACCCTTGAGAGGCTTCAAGAATGGGTTAGGCCTGTGTATTGAAACAATTGGAGCAGAAGTGAAAAGAAACCCTGGAAGGCTTCCCTTCCTATTTTTAGTGGTAAGAATATGTTTGTCTTTGTGCATATAATATTATACACGTAACAGAGAAAAGGGGGAGAAATAAATCAACTGTTATAATGTGTGCCTTTCTAAAGTAAAATGAACATATGAATTCTATGCAGGTCTGAAAGGCTCTAAGGGGAAATATGCTGGTTTACATCCATCGAGTTCTTCCCAGTTTTCTAATTACTCTTGCAATCTCAGCAATAAATAAACATACAGTTTCCTTAGCATTGTGTATATTCTCAGGCATCAGGAATTTACTATAGTTAGAGATGGTGAATGTGTCTTTAACCAGGTGCTCTTGGATTGCAACTTTTATCAGCTGTAGTCAGTGTAACCAATAGTGAGAACTAATGGGAACCTCACTCCAGCAACATCTAAACAGCCACATATTTACCATCTGTTATACATTCAGAGGAGGGGTATGGAAGATTTCAGAATGTGGGTTCCAGAAAGAGGGTTCTGCTGGTGCCTCCTGGTTCATTGATACTATGATACAAAATTATATTCATGATAAAAAATGATTCACCTTTTGAAATATTATAGTAAGAAAAAAATAAACTGGTCCTGCTCTTGGGATTCTTTATATTTCAGGACTTAACTGAAAAAAAATGCATTTGGTCAAGATTACACGTTTCCCCCTTGGACAACAAGCATGTTTTTGGGCAATGTGTGAAAAATAAAATAATTCAAAAAATATTGCTGAAGCAGCAGGATTATGGAACTTGTGCCTTTTCCTCAGAAAATTACGTATGATTTTCAACACATGAATTTACAAATTAACACTTCTGTGTAAAAGCACACAGATTCAACCACAAATAAACTATATGCAAATTCCCTGCATAATTGTCTGAACAGAAACTCCCAAAATCCCACAATATTTTGTGCAAGAATAACAATTTAATTTTGCCACAAAATGTTTTTACACTAAAAATGTCCTGTAATTTTGTGTAAACAATTTGCTGCCAATGAAAGAACGTGTGATTTTGAAAATTCAAAAATTGTGGAACAATGTTTATATGTGAGGAACCCATTTTATGGTTGGATTTGGGAATAAAATGAAATGCATATCTCTAATCAAGTATCCAGCAAATAGAAAAAGGATTAGACAACTGGGAAAATAGCATTCAATTTAATTTCCATTACCTACCCTCTCAATACTCCTTTATGGGGCTAGCCAGAAACAAAAAGAAACCTGGAAGGTGTACTCAGCATAAGTGTGACTCATCTACCAAAGGAGAAATATGTGCCTCAACTTAGAATTTCAGGATATGAGTACCTTAGTATGTTGTTGGGGAAGCTGATTGGCTGATTTGTTGGTAACGGCTTGCTTTTCTAGTAATTTTATTAAAGTTAATTGGAGTATTTTGTTGATTATCCTTTATTAAAAGTATTTTTAAGTCACATGCTTACAATATAATCTGATCACTTACTTTCTCTGTAGCAGGCCTCATGACTAGTAGCATTATGGCAAATGTTCACAGGAAGAAAAAGGTTTCCATCACATCAGTGTTGTATTATATCTTTGCTACATATCAAAATGCAAGTTTCTACAAGTAACCAATCAAAAAACATCTATCTCCTCTGATAATCTTGAAATAAGTTGCAAATTGTTAGAGAGATTTTGATGACTATTATCAGCAAGAAAGGAAATTGTTCTGTAATGGAGCCCTTGAATAATGTATTATCCTTGCTTGTACGTTAGGTGACATATCCGGAATTAAATTGTGACAGATAAAAGAGAATAGCAAGATTCTGGCTACATCTTTAAAGGTCTGAGCTACATAGGCGTCAGGGAAGATGAAGAATTGTTGAAAGATACTCTATACATTTTGAATTTGCAAGGCCATCAACTTTATGCCTGCTGTTGTGGTCCTGGGTGCATCTTGCCAGCCACTGATAGACTGAATAGATATTTGGTCTCTTCAAATAAAAAAAAAACCATTTTAAAATTAAGTTGGAATGGCACAGGACAAGACTACTCATCCACTGGTGGTGACTGAATAAGTGAACTGCCTGATTTGTTGGTACAGATCTGACTCAGGCTCAGTGCAATGAACTGATGAGATAGGTTTCAGAGGCATGGATAAATTTCAGTCTTTATGGGATGCATGAAGAAGAACAATATTAACTGGCAGAGAATAGAAAGCTCTCCTCATACCATTTTCCTGACCCTTTTATTATATTTAAAAAAAACAATATTTATCAGGCACAAAGGAATTTAAACATGCTATTATAGAAAAAAATGTTTCATTGTTTATACAAATTTATTTATATACTTACTCAACTTTTAGGGAATCAGATTTATAGAAAATGTTGCATATGAATAAAAATATAATGTATTAAATAAAATGGCTTGATGTTATAATTGCAGCAATTAAAACATTCAAGAAAGATGAAATAATATATGCACTTTTAAAATATACTTTTCTGAAACTTAAGGGCTGCAAGGTCCCTATCTTTCACACAAAGAAAATTTACTTTGAAGACAAGTTGATAAAAAGACCAAAGTTAATCACATGAAACACCTTACTTATATAGGTATCACTGACTCAAGAAAGAACCCAAACTAAATCGTGGTCCTTAGGTAAAATGTAATCTTATTCCAAACTGGTTCTAAATTGATTGCTATCCCTATCCACATTTGCTCTGTCTTCTTAGTATCAAAGTTCAGCTTCACGTCATGTCCCAAAGTAGCTATTGGCACCTATTTTGTAGTTCTGCACTTTCCCCCAGTCCTGTAGCTACAAAGAGCGATAGATGCAGCATAAACTACAATGAACTCTTGATAAAGTAACAGACCTGGATTGTGACTCTGAATGTGCCTCTGAATGTATATTTATATGGATGTTTTAACTTAATTTTAATTATTATTATTTTTGAATGTAATTGCAATTGTTTTTATGCACTTGTTTTATACTTGGTTGTAAGCCGCCCTGAGTCCCCCCCTAGGGGGTGAGAAGGGCGGGATAGAAATGTTGTAATAAATAAAAATAAAAAGAGATGTAAAACTGGATGTCCAAATTTCTATTATTTTTCTGAGTGATTTCATATACAGAAGAAATAGCATTGGGGCTGTGCTAGACATGGCATTAAGCACTGAAGAGGACAAACATAGAGTTGAACAGGAGTCCCACGGAATCATCTTCCGAGGCAGATATATTAGTCAATTTAGGATTGTACTTGGTGAAATTTATACTATAAAAGTGTAGTTTCTCAAGGTGTCACAAAATGCTGGTTCGGTGACACATTTTGATCACACAGAGGCACTCTCAACCATCTTTGTGGCAGGACACTAGGTTCAGAGCCTAGTTATGCTGAAGCCAGTTTGGCACAACTGTGAATGGAATTGGTTTCCAAGCACCTTGATCACCTCCCACCCTCTGAAAACCCCACAGAAAAGGGTCACTTACCAGAGCTCTAGGCTGTTTTTTCCCTAGTCCCTGCCATATGACTCAGCAAGCCAACTTAGGAGGAGTAGGAGAAGGTTTGCTTCTCCCAAGCTGCCTTGCTAAATTACATGGCATGGACTAGAAAGTTAACATGCCAGAGCTCAGATAAGTTCCATTCTTCTGTGGGCTTTCTTTTTTTTGGGGGGGGGGGGACAGGTTTAGAGGGCAGGAGGGATACCCACCCCACCTCCCTATGTTGCTTAAGCCTGGGGAACTCATGATGGTAGTAGGGACATCAATCATAGATTCCACTAAGACCCAATCCAGGGCAAAACAGCAGGATTAGGACTTTCCCGTGTGTTTTTAAACCAGGGTGCAGTCACAATAAACGGCTTACCCCGGGTCAACTTGCATTAGCCTGGGTGCATTGTGTGAACCACTATATAAACCATTGTATAAACCACTTTAAATGGCAGTCTGGAAGCATGTTCAACAATAGTATGGACCAAAAAATGTGATTGAAACATAGAGTGTCAATCAAGTCCAACATGGGTAAAATGGGAGTAGTTACAGAATGCACTGCTTTACTGAGACTTACTGCTAAGGGTGAAATCCAATATAGTTTCATAGAAGTATGGGCTGCTGAATGTTTTGATTCTGAATAGACATGCATAGGATTGCACCATAAAAGAATAAGAGCAAAGGATTCTTGCCCATGCTGCTGCTACACCTTTTGAAACAGAACAGTTACCCAAATTTATCTTTTCTATTGCTTGCCTGTTTGAGTCACTTGTACTCTAGGCTAAGTAGCTGGAATGGTTGCTGGGTTACTATTGCTCCACACAGAACCTTTGGGTGACCCAAGAAGCAACTGTGATGGCTTCTTTCCATTGTGAATGTAGTACTACTGGTTAAGCAATACATTGTTACAGTCATATCATCTCATTTCAAAGTAGGGCCTGAAAGCTAAGAAGTGGGTTCTGTATCTTCTGCCCTGCTAACTCATGATATGAATCTGTGAAGAACATCAGAAAAATTATTTACTGTCACTATAAGGAGGGAAATATTACAATAGTACTGTAGTGACTGTAGTCATGCGAATGAATATAATCTAGACACCACAGGATTTTAAAAACGAATTATCTTATTCATTGCATATTGAGAATTTAGACCCCCAAATTATAAAAAAAATATAAAATACATAATGTTATAGGTGTGGCTTCCTTTGAACTTGCAGCAAGAACGTGCCTTTGCCCTGCAGTAATCTTTTCTGTGAATTGACATTGGAATGTTGTCTAATACCCCACTGGACCCTAGGAAATAATCCTTCAAAATCTCCATAATCCCCTCACAATGGACTGGAAGATGTGAGGGGAGCACATAATGACACTTGTGCCAGAACTCCTGGGTACCTTTTCCTGTTTTCCCCTGTATGATCAGAGCAATCTGTGGGACCGATCAATCTCGCATGCCCCAAGCCAGCCTCACCCTTGCAACACCCAATGAAATTGTCATCATCTTCAAGCCCCTATCGTATACTTTGGACTAACCCCATTGTGTGTACTGCAGCTAAACTATTAAGCCCATCATAAACCCACACCACATTCCTTCCCTCTTGGGGGCAAATAAAAAAAATGGACTGACACTTTAAATGCTCCAATGACAGTTTCTTAAATTTCCCAGCACCACGAGTCAACCAGTGATGACATTGAATGAAGTCTTGAGCTACTCAGGATGCAGATTCTAGCTGGACAGTTTCTAAACCAATCAAGAGCTGATGCGGGTTTCTTGAACAGCTGTCAAAATGAAATAAAAATACTCTGTGTCAGCTATTGTGGCATGTCAGTTCATTGTAGAGTTATCTCCACCGATATCCTCTCTGGCCATTGAGAATAAAGCCTCTGATTTTGCTTTAAGCCAATCTATGTCTTATCTGGTCTTTTGGAAGTTTTGTATGCTGGACTCCAAACCCATGGTTATAGCGGAACTAAAATCATTTAATACATTCACAATTATAGCTTATTTTAGTGTATTTTTAAAAAATGATGATTAATTGTAAGCTACCTTAGTAAGATAGCCTAATAATGATGTTAGGGTATAAAATAAGAACAAGGCATTTATTTTAAATTTTCCACTTTCCTGTAAGATTTTCTGATTCTTGTGCCGTTTCTTTGGGGAGAAGTATAAAAACTAAAACTTTTCGAAATTAGCCATTGTTTAACAAAGCAGCAGGCAAAGCATGTCTTAATTTGTTGATGATTCCTATTAGGTGACTTTATATGATATCAATTGCCACTCTTACACCTTCCTATGGTGAAGCCATCAGAACTATTCATCATGCAGTGAGTTAGGGCTCTTCTGTGGCAGCATCTTATGGTCTCTCCAAGCTGGAAAAAAATCTACCAAGCAGTTTGAAAATGTGAAGGACTTTTAAATAATAACAAAAACCAAGAGGGAGAAATGGTACAGTGGGAGTACAGAATTATGCTGCCTACCTGGAAGCACTGCCTCACACAGTTGAAAAATCACTCTCATGCAAATCCTTTTGTTGCGCAATCAGAGTCAGCATAATGATGGTATGTAGCCACTATCTAGCATCTTGGCAATGCCATGGGATCATGGCTTACATGTGATAGTGTTCTTAAAAATGTAACTATAGTTGTTACAAACTGCTTTGGACTTTAGTGATTAGCATAGACATCCTTGAAAACTTAAGTGAATATACTGTTCTCCCCAACCCTAACTGAGCCTTTTGTTTGTTTTTTTCTTAATCATAATGAAGCTGTTATTAGAAACAAGTCTGGCTTTACTTTTTAAAGATTAACACATTTATTGTGGCATCAGCTGAGTGGACTTGGACTTAGTTCACTTGATGCATCTGACAAACTGGCTCTAGACCACTTCTCTTGACTTAATCCAGGCCTTAGAGACCAACTGAGCTACCCCCTCTTTTAATGAAACCTGTTAAGGATCGCAGAAATATTATCTAGTAACATATTCAGGTGTATATTTGGATCACTGTGATGTTAAACGGCTTGCCTTGAACTCGAATTGAGATCATTCTATAATTTTTGGGTTGTATCCAATCACTGTTTTAGCAACTTTATTATTAATTATGAAGGCTAATCCATTTCTTTGGTGTTTCTCTTGTCTGCAGTAGTAGACCTGGTGGTCATCTTTTGTGAAGTGGCCCATTCCAGTCCATTTCAGTTCACTGACTCCCAGAATGTCTATCTTTAATCTTGACATTCCCCATAGTAACCTATGGTTGTGAGAGCTGGACCATAAGGAAGGCTGAGCTAAGGAAGATAGACGCTTTTGAACTTTGGTGCTGGAGGGAAATCTTGAGAGTGTCTGGGACCACAAGAAGTCCCAACCAGTCCATCCTCCAGGAAATAATGCCCGGCTGCTCACTGGAGGGAAGGATATTAGAGGCAAAGATGAAGTATTTTGGCCACATCATGAGAAGACAGGAAAGCTTGGAGAAGATCATGATGCTGGGGAAAATGGAAGGAAAAAGGAAGAGGGGCCGACCAAGGGCAAGATGGATGGATGGTATCCGTGAAGTGACTGGCTTGACCTTGAGGGAACTGGGGGCGGCAACGGCTGACAGGGAGCTCTGGTGTGGACTGGTTCATGAGGTCACGAAGAGTTGGAAACGACTGTGTGAATGAAGAAGAAGAAAACATATACAGGTCTCCAGATTTGTTTGCATTAAACGTGGACACAGTTCAATAAAATGTCTGATTCCTTGACTCAATTGCTTTTAATAGGTTTAGTTATAATGAAACTTAACCAGTCTGTGTTAGTAACTCTTATCCTTTGGGATTCACAATTTCTAGGGACATCGACAACTGGCCCAAGTGTTTTCTCTTCACATTTTTAGCAAAAGAAAGATTCCTTTTAGACAAGCATTGTGGGCTGTCTCATGTGGCCAGCCTCAGGTGGAATTAAAGCCAAGGAGACATAAGTAAGCAGTGCACTTCAACCCACAAGCTGAAAAAAGAACGGATTGTATTTATAGATTAACAAGCTTAATATAAGTATTACAACAATGGCATTTTATTATTAAAATGTAATACAATCATATTGAATCTTCACAGCTTTTCCTTTTTGTCCCTGCAGGCATCCTGAAGGATGACTAGGAGAGCAGTTATGAATCAAATATAATTCAGGCTATAATAAATAAACTCAGCAAACAGCCCTGAGGGTAGATTCAACATAGGAACTTCCCATCTTTTGCTAGCTATAAAAAAGAGCCTCAAGATATTATGTTTGGCAATATCCTCACAGCTCTTTTCAAATCCTCTGCACCTCTGTGTTCATAGCTTGTAATATGTCACACAGAATCCCAACACTTTGAATAATCTACATGAGCAGTAAATATTAATTTGTCCTTTTCTAAGCTATCCAATGTAACCTGATGCTCTTTTACTCACTCCTGAGACACAATTCTGTTTATTATACTTTTCAGAAGCAGGTTTAAAGCACTATCCACAGAAGACATTTTAAAGGTGGTTTAGTTTTGTCATTTAGTATTGATCCCATTAAGAATAAAGAAAATTGCATTCTTGGTTTAAAAACAAAACAGAATCTTCTGAAATAACACTATTTTCACTCTTTATTTAGCACTAATTTCATTCTTCATTCCCATACAACCTGTAGCCAATAAAAAGATGATTGCTGGAATTCAATATTACCTGTACTTAATGTAACAGACAGTCATAGTCTCTCTCAGGCCCCATCTATACTGCAATTTAATGGAGTTTCATAATGCAGTTGAACTGCATTATATGAGTCTACACTGCCATACAATGCAGTTCTGTGCAGTTAAACTGTATTATGCATCTCCATCATATGGCAGTATAAATGGGGCCTTACACACATTTGCTGGCATTAGGGACACAGGAAACCCACACAAGTGAAAAATTGCAAATAATTAAATAGCTGCTTTTTCCCTGAGTGAAAAATTTTCTAGAAATATCTAATTTCTCCAGAATATTGGAAGACGTAGAGATACCTAGAAAGGTGTTCTTTCTAGGAATTTATGGGATGGGTCTACGCTGTTCTATATCAGTGGATCTGATACCAGATTGTCGGTTTATCTAATATTATCTGAATCAGATCCTGGGATACAAGGCAATATGGATCCAGCCTAGGTCTTCCAGTATGACTCTATGAGCAACTTCCTGCAAACATTGACCATATCATCTCACAGGAAGACCTAGAGTTTCCTGGAGAACATTTTAACCAAACCCATGAATAATCAAATCCAAAAAAGACAAATCTGGAAATTAGGACAGCTGATTGTTTTTAACTCATGTGTTTTGCGATAGTACTTTACGTGTATTGGAGTCCTATGCACAATGGAACCAATGTGTTTTAGTGCCTGATGTCTTGCTGCTTTTGGATGTATCCTTCGGCAAATAATTCAAGTATTTGTTTATTTTGTTCTTCCTAAGCAATAGTTATCTTTGCTGAGTGATTACAAAACTATCAAATTCTTTTTTGTTGGCTGCATCTTGGAAATTTTCTTGCAAAAAGTTCAAGAAGGATTTTTGATTTAAAAAGCCAATTTATTATGTGTAAACTACTATTATTTATTCATCTATTTATAACACTATTGCTGCCCATTAGAAACAAATGAGCTAATTTCATTCTAATGCAGGATGCAAAATGTTAGTGACATTGCGGACATTTTGTTAGCAAAGATTAGAAAGTGCATGAATATCCTTTATACCCTTAATTCTCAGTGTCTTCAGTTCAATGTACTGAATATAAAATTTAACTTGTGTTTTTTCCCAATCTATTACACAGCCCAACAACAACAAAAAATCTTGGTGACTTGTTCTTTAGACCTGTTCCTGGAGTTATTTGGGGCACTGATTTGAAAATTGCATTGGCTAGGTTGCATCAGCTGTCATTTCTTAAATATGATTATCATGATTTTATATGGGTGAGGAGATGAAGACTGGTATGGCATATGTTCTTTTTCTCAAAAAACTGATATGGGAAAACTGGTGCCAGTTTTGGGATCAACAGGTCAAATATACCCAGAATCAAGTCTAACATCTGAGGCACCAAAATGTGTGTTGGACAGTGTTATTTCTTACAGAAGTTACTTGCATCTCTATTTCTTGTCTCCGCCCTTCAGTTCCTTTTGATTTACCTTTCTATTATTTATTGTTTCATTCAACCATCATTTTGATACAGACAGAGCATTCCTTATCCAGAATTCTGAAATACTCCAAAAACTGAAATTATTCATGTGGATGACTGAGATAGTGATACATTTGCCCTTCATGCACAAAGTTATTCACAATGTTTTATAAAATAACCTCCAGAGAGTATTATATATCTGGTGTGTCTAAAACACAAATAAATTTTATGTTTAGGAGTTGGGTCACATCTGTACCATACCTTATTGTGTAAGTATACAAAAATACATTTATTCCAAAATCTGGGGTGGGATCCAAAGTCCAAAAATATATAAAGTCCCATGCAGTTTAGATAAGGGATACTCAACCTGTAAAAAAAAATTAATAAATGGCCTCAAAAGGTGTATCACATTTTCCCAACTTCCTTACAAACAGATCCACACATATAAAATAGACAATGGGGTTAAAATGTAAATCTTGACCTTCCACACCAAGTTACATTGTTCTGCTACAATGATGAAGGATGACACTGAATTACAGGCAGCTATAAATACCCAACCAAGAAAGTTAATCCAAGGTCTCAGTTTGCCAAAGCACTAACAATTTACTTTCTTGTAGCTAGCTGGTATTATCTGTAAATATTAGACAAATCCCAAGGTTGGCATTTAGAAATTAAAAGGCATTTTTGGTTACCCTCATATTTTCTGATATATTTTTTTTCTGAAGCACCACAAGGTCCCTTGCAACTCCTGATAAATGCAGGAACAAATTTGGGGGTGGATTTTTATAGTATCGGGTTCAGATGTATAATTCAAAAGAAGTCTGTCAAGCTAAGTTTCATGTGTTGCTGTATTGTAAGGGCAAATTTATTAAATGCTCATTTCTATCACAGCCTGGTGGTACTGACACAAACAATCCCTAAATGTCCATAATTGTGCACCTTTTGTGAATGTGTCTGCCATTGTATTGTTTCTTGGGAGCCAAACTTTGTTAATTAATTTTTGTTTCTCTTTATGTGAGTTTTGATACTTTTTAAATTATTTTTAAAATTTGTCCTGAATGTGAAAAAATACACAAAATGTTGCAAATTCTTTAGAAACAAATGATAATTTTTTAAAAAGAACTCCCCATTTCTAATTGTCAGATTGAAATGGTAAAGCTATTCTCAGCGTGGAAAGGATCATAATGTATCATCCCGGTCATGCAGCTCTTAAATATGAGAAACACCATCAGATACAGCAGCTTGAAATCCTACTTTAATATAAATATATTAGAATACAAAAAAGAGTCATTAAAACACAACCTTTTTTTTTAAAGGAAACATTTAGAACTTGAATACTGAAATCCCTGGATAAGCCTTGTCAATTTCAGTTTCTTTCCATCCTATGGCAAAGCTCATCTCAAAAGCTGAATGAATTGAAATTTTCACATACCCATGCCTTTTGCCTTCCTTATTCCATCTTGAATTATTCCAGTACAGGATGCCACAATTTAAGGAAGGTATTGACAAGCTGTATCATGTACGAGCGGGGGGGGGGGGGGGTCATCCAAAGTATAGTCAAAGGTCTGGAAGCCAAATCCTATGAGAAATGGTTTAGGGAACTGGGTATACTTAGCTTGGAAGAAAAAAGACTGAGAAGACCATAGAAACCAAGTCTGGAGCATTTTCTCTCCTGAGACAGCATGGTGTCATAGTACTGGTTTGAAAGTTGGACTGCGATTGTGGCTTGATTCCCCACTCAGCCATGGAAACCCACTGGGTTATTTTGGGCAAGTCACACACTGTCAGCCCCAGAAAACCCAATGAAACAGGAAATAACACTTTCAAACCAGGAATAGATTTCCTTATTCAGAGGCTGATGGCCATCTGTTAGGAGTGATTTGGTGGTGTGCTATGATTTCTGTTCCTTGTTGATAAATGTCATTTCCTAATTGGTTCTGTCATAAAAACATGGCAAAACTTGATTACACTGCCAAAACTTTATGCAAGGGACATCATCCTATAAAAATAGCACATCATGGTTTTTTTGTGTCTCTCTCCACCAGTTTAACAAAGTTTCAGCCACAAAAATAAAGTTTCTGAAGTAGAACAATGATTTTCTAAGTAAAGACAACCCAATGAAACATGAAATAACACTTTCAAACCAGGAACAGGTTTTTGTTATTATTTAAAAATGTTTTTTTTATAAACACTTTGAAAATTCGCCAAAAATCTGAGGATAAGTCAAACATTTTTAGATTTGGTGAACTAACAGTGGTAAATGTGTTCTACCAAGGTAGCATATTTCATTGGGATAGCTCAAAAATGAGGGAGAGAGAAGCCCCTCAATTTTCCCCATTGACAATAATGTTTTCCTTCATGTGCATGCGCATCTGCCATTACCAAGGTACATATGAATATTCTGAATTTTTTGAAAGTTTCAATTTTTTGCTTCAAAATTCAGAAATGACTTTAGAAACAAAGCACCAGGACCCCCTACTTTTGAAGCGAGTATTGAACCATTTTTTTCATGGATTGCACATGCCTAGTGAGCAGCCCCGAGTCACTTTTGGGAGGTGGTAGCAAGGTATAAATAAAGTTTTATTATTATTTGTTATTATTTAACTGCAATGACTCAATGTTATGATATTTTGGGATTTGAAGTTTGGTCAGTTACTGTAAGTATTTGGCAGAGAAAACTAAAGACCTTGTAAAGCTGCAAATTTCATGATTCCATAACATTGAGCCATGACAATTAAAGTGGTATCTAACTACATTAATTCCACATTGTAGTTGCATCCCCTAGAAAGAATGGAGTACAATATACTGGTGAAAGCATAATGATTATGATAACAGTGGTGTTGAGAGGGAGGTGATTGTTCTGCAATCTAGTGGCTAATATAATTGCTTGACTAGGAACTAAGAATTTATTTTTATTTTTTTGCAGAGAACTGGAAAGCAATCAATGTCCAGGAGGCTTAGAAGCAATTATTTTAATTTTATCCCTCCTTTCCTTTTATCAGCAGTGATTAGGATGTGTTTTTTATTTTAATTTTTTAATGTAATTCATGAGCCAAACACTGCATCAGCACTTGTTAGACTGTCAGGTGAATTAGGTTAGCGTTCTACCTGTTTGGCATAACAGGGATTACTGGCTATTGTAATTGCAGCTGCCTGCTCTCCACTGGCTTGAGTTTCTGTTGAGCCAGATACAAACTGACAGCCAACCATATGCTTATGATGGCAGAGTCAGCAGGACTCTCATCTCTCAAAAACATCTGGATACACTGAGGTTTAGAAAGAAATCTTGGAGTGAATTGGTTTTTAAAGCACATAATGTTAAAACACAAACAAGGGCGAAAGGGTCTTCTATAAGAATCCCTCTCTCTCTCTCTCTCTCTCTCTCTATATATATATATATATATATATATAGATATATATCAGAGATATATATCAGAGAGAGCATACACACTTTTTCTCCTAATCTCCAATTGTTATATTACATACATAATATTCGCAATGCCTTTATCATATTCTGTAACTTGGCCCAGTTTAGTATATTTGCTCTTTGTACATACAGTATATTAGAATTTTATCTTTGCTTTCTTTGTTATGCTTACTCAATTATTTTTCATTTTGCAACATTTTATATTACTTGTAATAATCTGTGGTCACCATTATTATGTGGTGGGTATAGCTGATTAATATCTGAGAAAGACAAGGTTTGGTGGCATCATTTTCTATTTTATTGTTTTATCTTGTGATTTTTTTTTTTTGCTTGAAACCAGTTGGCAATGTAAGCAATTCATTAGATAACTGGTGTGGCTCTAGAATTTGTGGTGTGAATTATATGACTAAAGTTATATTTTTATATTAAAATATTGTAGATTATTTTCACAAACTAGGTGGTTTAACATTTATTCCCTTCCTCTGAATTTCTTCAGCTTGTAATATTTGTAGTATTTGTTTCTTTTTGGGTAGTGTGTGTGGGGGGGTTAATGGCACTTAATGTAGTCATAAATTTATATTTCAGTAATCCTTAAAAGAAACAAATCCTTGGCAAGGAGAATTTGCAAAATGTGTATGGAATTTTATTTGTGCAGAAAAAATTCAGAACAAGAGAATAGAGTTCCTATACATAATGATAGCTTCTATGAAAAATATCTGTATTGTACAGAATAAGTCCTGAACTACAAATGGACTTCAAAAATTTCAAAGACATATGATCTTTCAGCAAAAACATTACAAGTGTTTCCTTCAAGAAAATAATTAATAAAGTATTACATCCCTAGTGACCATTCATTACTGTTTACAAGAAAATAATAATAACATTGGACTGTAATACAAGTCCAGTCTTCAGAAAGTTCACACTTGAATCTGCAACATTAACCCCAAAATGCCATATCAGATAACATATGTCTCTTACTTTAATCCAAACTCGAACTTCAAACAGAAGTCTATGATCTGCAGAGTAAAATACATAGATTTTTCCAGGCCTGAATTGTATGGAGTTTATGCATAAGGAGAGCAAGAATATTAACAATCATTAATTTCTCAGATGAATAACTGAGTGTTATTGGAGTCATCCATAGTGTGGATGATATAGGCAAATTTGTTTTACTATTACTAAATCCTATGAAAACCTAAGAATGGTGTTTTTCAGTCAACAATAAATTAATCAGGAACAACATTGGCTGGCATCTCATGAAATCTCCCATAAGATGTCACATCTCAGAGAATCCCCAAACCCATGCATATATATATGTTGAATCATTCTGGAACAGTAGGGAACTTTCAAATGTGAAAATAATTATGTGGGAAAATATTCTTTTTCTCCTGCAGTACTGAAGATTTTGGGGGTTTTTTCCCTAACATGAGAAAATGTATGCTGTGTGAATTGTTTTAAAATGTTTTATAGTTATTTGAATGAGAGAGATGGACCATAAAGAAGGTGGAGCAAAGGAAGATAGATGCTTTTGAACTGTAGTGTTGGAGGAAAATTTTGAGAGTGCCTTGGACTGCAAGAAGATCAAACCAGTCCATACTATAGGAAATAAAGCCCAATTGCTCACTGGAGGGAAGAATATTAAAGGCAAAGATGAAATATTTTGGCCACATAATGAGTAGACAGGATAGCTTGGAGAAGATAATGAAGCTGGGGAAAATGGAAGGAAAAAAGAAGACGGACTGACCAAGGGCAAGATGGATGGATGATTGCAACAATGAAGTAGTTAAATGACACTCTGGAGAGTGGTGCAATGTTTAAAATGTTTTACTGTATACACTTAAGTATAAACCAAGTTTTTCAGCGCTTTTTAAGGCTGAAAAGGGCCCCTCAGCTTATACTCAAGTGGGGGTCCTGGCTGGCTTATATTTGGGCCAGCTTATACTCGTGTATATTGGTAATCAGAGTTGGACAGTCTTATTTTTAAAGTCTTATTATCTTAAATTACAGTTTTATGTAAATATTCAAAACATTTAAGCTTCTGACACCTCAATTAATGTAATTTTATTGGTATCTATTTTTATTTTTAAATTTGAAATTTACCAGTAGCTGCTGCATTTCCCACCCTTGGCATATACTTGAGTCAATAAGTTTTCCCAGTTTTGTTTGGTAAAATTAGGTGCCTTGGCTTATATTTGAATCAGCTTATATATTCGATATGTTTATGTCTATGTCTGATGTTTTATTGATTATAATCCACAGTGATACGTTATTTTAGATATGTGATGTATTTATACATATATATGAGGCATTGAATTTTGCCATCTACTGCTTTTTAAACCACTTTGAGTCCCCCCCCCAGGGGTGATAAAAGCAATATAGAAATCTAACAAATAAATAATAAATAATATCCTTGAAGTGACTGGCTTGACCTTGAAAGAGCTGTGGGTGACAATGAACAACAAGAAGCTCTGGTGTGGGCTGGTTCATGATGTCACAAAGAGCCAGAAACGACTGAACAAATAAACAACAAGTACTTATTTGTCTTGATGTGATTTTAACTAAATAGTTTTAATAATGATACCCTTTAATTCTATACCACTTAAAAACTATACAGTTTTTAAACTGTATAGTTTTAAAGGGTGTGAACTGCTATGGGTCTTGGTTCCTGAGATAATATGAATACAAATATCACTACTACTAATTTACTTTATTCTCAGTTTCTCTTAGAAGGTTCACTTGCCATGGTAATTACTTCTAATGTCTTTCTATATAGAGTATCAATGGGAGGTAGTAAAATAGCCATATATATATATATATATATATATATATATATATATATATTCAAATTTCAGAGGTTTTACTTTCGATACAAGTGTCTGTTCAATTAAGCCACAAAATTATTTTACAAATCATAAGTCATTCATTTGTTTGAATCAGTATTTTAATAGTTCTATCAATTCTTTGTTTTAGTTTGAAAAGTTTAGGATGGATGTCTAATTGCTACTTTTAAAAGGACATTTGAAATCATCTGCCTCCAGATGAAAAATAACACATACGCTGAACAAGAAAGGGAGATGGCTCAAACTTAAATACAAGTATTCATAATTTATATTTTTTTTTCAAGATATCTAATTGTAATTTCTTAGTTGAGCAATGTCCCTCTCAAAATGATTGATAACGGAGGAGAAAGCAAACATTACAGTCTGTATCACTCTGTAACAGAAATAGGAAAGTCAGAAATTTAATCAAAAAAAGATCAGTGTTCCCTCACTAATTTGCGTTTTACTTTCATGGATTTGTTGTTTCGCGGTTTTTCAATAAACTCTAAAAGACTATTATAAATCATAAAAAATTACAATTTACAACTTAAGGAAGGGAGGAAGGAGAAGCCAAAGGGAGAGAAAAGGAGCCCAAGCGGCAACGGGAGGAGAGGGAGGTGATTTATCAACACATGATTGGTTGATAAAGACTTAAAATAGTGTATAACTACTAAAATAATGTATAAATATTAAAATAAATATAGTGTCTCTACTTCACGGTTTTTCACTTATTGCAGGTGGTCCTGGAACCTAACCCCAGCGATACGTGAGGGAACAGGGTAATGCTTTTTGTTAATCACTAATAAGCTAAATAATCAAAGTCAGATGCATTTTATGTTGTGAAGAGATAATAATTAAAGTTATGCTAAACTGTAATTCTAATTGAAGATAAGTGCCCATCTGAAAAGAATGACGTTTAAAATTATATCCATGAGTGTACTCCTTTGTACTCCCTTGTTCTTTCTTTCAGCTTGAAAGAGAAGGAAACATCTGTATGATTTTCAAAAATATGCAATTTCTCATCCACTTCTCCCAAACCTCCAGTGTTGTCCTCCCCCCCCCCCCTATAATCTCATTACTATATCTTCCCCCTTTCTTTAGTTTATCAAAACCCTGGGGAAAGTTATCAGGTCAGGACCTGTATAATTCAGTTCTTTGAAGTAAGTGATTTTTATGCATTATCCTGGCCAGAAAGCAAGAAGGTCATTTGGATGCAAAGAAGATCACTCAGTTGCCAAGATGCCCTTACTATTTGTTAACTCTTTTAACCTGAGAGTTAACTAAACTATATAATCAGGAACTAAAAGAAATTATACTGTCCTAAACATTGTAATACCCCATCCCTAGAAGACAGACAAAAACCAAGAAGGGATTTTAGAAAAACTAAAGAAAATGGGTCTTTGGGTAAAGACGTAAGTGTTAAATTTGTTGGATTTCTAACAGTGTGCCATGCTGAAATAATTAATAACAATCAATAATTCTGGAATCGAGTTATTGTTGAAATTCCAACAAAAGTCAATTACTTCATTTTAAAAGGTTTTCCATTTTATTAGAAAATTGACAGTTTAATTGATAGCCTAATTGATTTTAACTAATTAATTCCTATCTCTGTTCAACAGGGTATTTGAATATTTTACATGCTGCTTATAAAGAAATATTTGCTCCAACAAAAGAACAAAAGTTGAACCCAGCTGCTGATTCTGCACAAAGGAAATTACACTTTGCTCCAATGAGCCAGTTGAAACATAATGGTGAAAAATGAGAATGTGGAAAAGATAAAATTGTATGATGCCTAGACTTTTGCCTCTACTGCAGCTCTAGGAAATATCACTAAGTGGAATTATACTTGCCTGGTGATAATTTATGAAGTACTTTCAATTTCTTCATGATACATAGCCTCAGTATCCCTTATAACTGTCCGATGACATAGGATAGTATTATTATTCTATTTCTGATCAGACTAATGACTGGAGATAGTACTTTTTAAAGTTCCTCTGAGCAAGTTACAGTAAAATCCTATGCAAGTGCACTTAAAAATGCATTCCACTGAGTTTAAAAATAATGCAAGATTTGTGAGTTTTGTTCTTGAAATCAAGAGCAAATAACTTCTCTTTGCTGCAAATTGAATGCTTTTATGCACAAAAACCAAACAAAAACCAAATGCTATACTGGCTCCCTACATTGGCTTTGGGATGATTGTGATTGATTGGTACAGAACAGCTGAACTGCCTGAAAGCTGCAGAGACCTTGTACATTGATCCAAAACAATTTAATTGCCAACATAAGTAATGTCTGACCCTGGAGACTCATGGTTTAAGGGCTGGAAGAGCCACAATTATGCTATTTGGGAGTGAGGTGTCCCTTTGGTCAGACCACATGTCTCCATATTAAGCCAATAACAGTAAACAACTACATTAACTTGCTGATGCAATTGGATCAAGTAAGAAAAAGTGGTGTGAGCTAATATATTGATGAGCAGACTTTTCCATGTTGAAGTGGAAATGATTGTATATAGAGTTTTGTTTAAATGTAATTGAGTTATAGTGATGCAATGTGAGCTGGCGATTGCATCATACACTGTCTGCTGTCCACTATGCAAGTGTGCAAAGAGTTAACTGAGTATTGCATCATACAGCAGAGGTGTTGATATATAGCCTACTGCTTCCTGTATTCTCTCTCTGGTTATCTGCTCTCTGTCTGTATGTATATCGTCTTGTGAGAGTTTTCCGTTCACCAGTAAACCTTTTTATAGATAGCTGAAGTCTCCAGCCTCGTTACTGGTGCCAGTGCTTCTACATGAGTCTTCTGCTGCATGTGTGTTTATCCAAACCGCGCTCTGACAGTGGTTATGGGCCCAGAAGGACCAGGCAGAATCCAGAAGAACCCAGAAGGACCAGTGACTGCAGCTGAACCAGCACCAGAGTCTACTCCAGAACCTGCGACTGTGCCAGAACCAGACCAGTTTCCAGTGTACCCAGTATACTGTGTGGAGCCAGAAGTCCAGGAGCTGAGTGGTGAGCTGAGCTGTGTGCTGTGTGAAGGAAGCCGTTCCGGTGAGCAATGCTTAAGCTGCTTGAGGGGGAGAGTTTTGTCTTCAGAGGAAGCAAACTTTGTCCGTAGCAGCAGAAAAGCAGTGCTTCGCAGCGGAGCGTGCTGAGCTTCAGAGAGATTTACGAGGCGAAGGTGCAAAGGAAAAGCCATAAAAAAGCCATAAATTCCTGTGAAGGTGAGGACTGCTGGGCTGTGCTGAGCGTGTGTTTCGTCAGCTGCTAAAGGCTTTATCTCGGGGAATCGAGGGTCCTCCAGGAAAGGCAGAATGGCAGTTCAAATCCTTTGACTGTGTTTGATAAGTTAAATGATGGAAATTATAAGGAGTGGAGCATTTATATGAAACATCTGTTAGTCAGAGAAGGACTACAAAATACTATTCTAGGAACGGAACAAGACGCAGTTAAAAATGAGAGAGGACTGGCAACATTGGTTTTGAGTTTAATGCCAAGTCAGTTGGTTCATTTGCAGAATTTGCAAACTGCGCAGGAGGTATGGAATGTTGAAGCAAGTGCATCAGAGACAGAGCACTCTTGGTAAAATGATTTGGACTAAATGCCTTTATAGAACTACATTGGAAGAAGGGGCAGATGTGAGGCAACATGTGAAGAGGATGAAAGATTTGTTTATTGAATGCCAAAACAGAGGTGTTCAGATTGCTAAAGAGCAACAGGCTTATATTATGATGTCCAGCTTAACTGCTGATTGGGATCATCTGTTGCATTCCTTGCAAAATGTGCCAGAAGGAGATCTGAGTCTGGATTTAGTGTGTTCCAGGATCTTGGAAGAAGCTGAGCGTCTGGAGTTTGAGAGAGGAGCCTCATGTGGAAGAAGTTACCAGAGCGAGGGGGAGTCAACTCCAGAGATGCCGAGCCAGACAGCTGCTTGTGCGAATGTGAGAGCTGTAAGGAGATGTTTTATTTGCAACAGGCAAGGACATTTAGCAAGAAATTGCCAGAGCCGCGGAAGACATCAAAGAGGACGCCAAACCATAGGTGGACACAAGAGGAGTGTACTGAACAACAACCCTGAGCTGAGAGTTTTGATGGCTGCAAATGAAGATGGAGACAGCGAAAGAAGGAACAAATGGGTTTTGGACTCAGGTGCCACTCACCATATAACAAATGATATTTCTCTGTTGAGAGATGTACAAGATTTGGCAGCAGCAAATGTAACTTTGGCTGATGGGTCATTTAAATGGTTTTCTAAATTCGGAACCTGTTACATTCCGTGTTTGAAATTGCATTGGGAGAAAGTCTTGTATGTGCCAGAAATGAAGACAAATTTGTTAAGTGTAGCCACATTGACTGATCAACAGTTTAAAGTGTTCTTTAAAGGAATTTACTGCTATATTCGTGATAGGGAAGGAAAATTGGTTGGCAAAGGAGTAAAAAGGAACAGAATGTATGAAATGTTTGAAAAAGTGAACAACATTGATGGAGAAAATGTAGAAATTATGTGTGTAGGAGGTCAAATTCAACATGATCGTTGTCTGCATTTATTCCACCGAGTGATGGGTCATACTAACATGGAGACATTAAGGAAGATACTTAATTTGTGCCCTAACTACAAAATGGAGTCATGTAACTATGATTTAGATTGTGCCATATGTAATGAAGTGAAGAAAGAGCCTGTAAAGTTTTACAAGAAGTCTAAAATAAGTGTGGATGGCATGTTTGAAAAGGCACATGTACATATTGAGGGAGCTTTTGACAAAAGTACTGGTGGATCTAAATATATGATGCTTGTTGTTGAAAGAATGAGCAGATTCAGTTATGCATATTTCTTTGCAGACTTATCAGAAGCAACTAGAAAATTGAGTGATTGGCTAAGTTTGGTAGAAAATGTGTATGAAAAGAAATTGGACACTTTAATAATTGACAAAGGTGCAGGAGTCTGTGGCAGTGAATTTAAAGCATTGTTAAGGTCAAAGAATATTAATTGGATTGAAATTGAACAAATGAAAGGTGATGAAGGTGTTGCTGAAAAAAGAGCACAACTTTTAAATGAGATGAAAATGTGTATGTTTAAAGACAGTCATATAGCTAACAATTATTGGCCAGAAGTGTTACACACGTGTAATTATTTGACAAACAGGTTATGGGATGAGTGTGTGCAAGACGTTCCTTTTCGTAAAATGTATGGTCATGTACTAAGTTACAAGTTTTTGAGAATATTTGGCCAGAGAGCAAATATAGTCATCCCAGCCAGTGAGAGAGCAAATAAGAAACAAAAATACAAAGAGATGACATTTATTGGGGAACAGTAAAAAGTCTTACAAGTTCTTAGAGACACCCACAAAAGTGAAGCTATCAAAGTTGGCTTATTTTGAAAGACCCAGAGATTGGAATAGCATACATTCCAATGCAGAAAAGTTACATGGTTTTCAACAGGCTAAAGTAGATGTAGAAAGTGAAAAAACATCATCCAAGAGTGTAATTGAGTCAGAATACACAACACCAAAGAAAGTAAGTCAAGGTACACCTAAGAAACAAGGAACAACAAGAAGATCTAGTAACAAAGGTGTAGACACACAGGTGAAACAAGAAGCTAAAGAAGAGGTAAATTTGAGTCATGTTAGTGTAGAGAAGAAGAGATATGCTTTAGTACCATATGCATATGATCCAACGAAGTTTCATAAAACACCTGTGGCAAAAGATTTTGTTAGTAGAGGTAGATTTGTAATTGTTGAAGAATGAGTCTATAGTTGTTGGTGATTGTGTGTAATGAATTGTAAACTTGTGAAAGTGTTCCCCATACATGTAAGAAGTTTTGTATATGTTTGTTTAACCTCAGTTGCAAAGTTAGACATTCAGAGTGTAACAATGTTATGAATGTAAAAGAAGGTGATTGAAGTGTGTTTGAGCTGTGTATATAACTGTGATGACTAAATTACATTTAAAGAGGGGGAATTGTTGAAGTGGGAATGATTGTATATAGAGTTTTGTTTAAATGTAATTGAGTTATAGTGATGCAATGTGAGCTGGGGATTGCATCATGCACTGTCTGCTGTCCACTATGCAAGTGTGTAAAGAGTTAACTGAGTATTGCATCATATAGCAGAGGTGTTGATATATAGCCTTCTGCTTCCTGTATTCTCTCTCTGGTTATCTGCTCTCTGCACTCTGTCTGTATGTATATCATCTTGTGAGAGTTTTCCGTTCACCAGTAAACCTTTTTATAGATAGCTGAAGTCTCCAGCCTCGTTACTGGTGCCAGTGCTTCTACGTGAGTCTTCTGCTGCATGTGTGTTTATCCAAACCGCGCTCTGACATTCCAAACATTCTGTAAGTATACAGAAAAAAGCCATGTGGGATCATACCAGTGTCATATTCCATTCAGCAATGTGTTACCATTATGGTACACCAAAAGGCTCAAAAGCAGGACATGAGTGTAATAACATCATCCTCAGCTATCTAGGACTGGAGGCTATATATTATTATTCTGATTAGATATTGATAGCCTTGTATATCATGAAGGAATTTAATCTTTGCACATTCCATTCTGAATTGGCCTGAGCAGTACCTCCCAATCTAATATGTGGAAGGTACTTATCACTTGGATTTCTCAATTATCCAGCTATTACAACTCCATTCTTGATTTGAAAAAGGTACCCTAATGCTACTGCAGAGGGAGAAAAATGTGCAACAAAATTAATTACTTGTAACATAGGCTTACTACTAATTGGATAGACAGATTTAATGGTGTATTTATTTAGCTCTTTCTATTGAATGAACCCTAAAGGTTTGTTCTTGATTTTGTTTGTGTTGTAAAAACCATGCGGAAATGCATGAGATCCACATTTTCAGATAAGATATGTATAGAAATATATGCTTTGAGAGAACATATATATCTATTTAAATGTTGTGCAAGCTGTGCAGATTAATGTTGAAACAGAATGGAATTAAGCTATCTGTGTAGACACATTGCTGAACTGATATTAATTTGATCTGTCTTCGAAGTCATATCACTAAATACCAAGGTAAGAATCACCCAGGCCATAGTATTTCCAATTTCTTTGTATGATTGTGGAAACTGTATAGTGAAAAAAGGTGACAGGAAGAGAATCAACTCATTTGAATGCTGGAGGAGAGTTCTGTAAGTGCCATAGATTACTAAAAAAAAAAAAAGAGTATTGAGAAAATCATGAGAACTTTCATGAGAAGCAAACTAAACTCATTTCATGAACATATAATGAAATGATGTAACTCATTGGAAAAGACAGCAATACTGTGTAAAATGGAAGGCCATAAGAAAAGTGTGGGATTGTATTGCAGTCGAATACGTTTAGTCAAGGAACCATGCCCTCTGTTTTCAAAGCTTAAGCAATGGCAGTTGATGACTTGTGCTATTGGAGGTCTCTCATTCATAATATCACCATAAATCAGAGTTTACCTGAGAGCAAATAGCAATAACAACCTGGGCCTGCCCTATCATTACTCAGAGTAAGGCTGCCACCTGAGGGGGTATGTGTTGTGTTGTGTAGCGTTCCACTCTCCAGGTTCTAGACAAAAAGTCATGTATTACATACACTAAACTATGCAACCCGTCTGAATTAACTTGTTGAATGTTGGCCCATCATCACTATATATACAAAGTTCAGTGGACACTCCGGATGGTTTCTGTTGATAGAATTAAGGGAATAAGTGCCACCTTATGTTTTTCATGTTTTGAGCCAGTTCTTCTAAAACAGGCATGGGCAAACTTCGGCCCTCCAGGTGTTTGGACTACAACTCCCACAATTGCAGAAATTGTGGGAGATGAAGTCTGAAAAACTTGGAAGGCCAAAGTTTTCGCGTGCCTGTTCTAAGCAAACCATTTAACATGTAACCTATCCTGAAATCTACTCATTAATCTGCCACAATTTGCTGAGACTACTGTGGTTTAATTTCACAAATATCATTTTTGTTTAGTTTCCAAATGTCCAAATTGTTTTCATTTATGATAACTATTTGAGATATAAAATATAACCATTTTATTTTCTTACAGCACTGGAGTATGCAGAAAGGTAGAAGTAAATGACGATCTTTCAGTGATGGGGCAGTGAGCAGTTCAATAGCCAAAATTCTTTTAATTCTGTCTAGATTAGATGATTAGACTCATTCGATCTATTTGATTCATTTACACTTTGATCTGTGATTCAATAATTAACTAAATATGTCTACTCTGTGATTACAAACAAGATGTCAGCCAAGGAGTTTAAAGACATAAAAATTGTTGCTATTTTTCCTATCTCATACTGCCACAATGGGCACAAGAGCGTGGTTAAGAAAAGGTGGTACAACTATGAATCGCTGTGCCTTTTTCTTTAATTCCACAAAGCCTTTCATCAGGATTTGAAAGACTACATGGAAAGGTTTACTTCAAACTTGGGTTTTTTTCACCTCTCTACAAAGCAATTACTTGCCTATGCATGAACAAACCTTTGAAATTACCAGCCTTTTTCCTTTCATTCTTTCAATCATTTCATGTTCATTCACCTAAAAATATGCAGACACGCACACGTTAAAACTATAAGAAGATAACCTTTTCCTCTGCCTTGAAATTGCACTGAAGCACCACTTGTGAAATTTTGCCCACTTTGAAGCCTCATTCTTGTCACTACTGAACTTCAGACTATCATTGATATAACTACTTTAGCCTGCAAGCAATTAGAACTCATCTTGTTGTTCTTGCTTCTCTCAAATCTTTTACAAGATATGAGAGAAGGGAAAAAAGCCGCCTGAAGTCCCCTCAGGTGAGAAAGGTGGGTTAAAAATGTTGTAAATAAATAAATTGTAAATAAAAAGAGGAATAAAAATATTTTTCTGGTTTTTTATTCTAGCAAGAAATATTTTGGTTTTTGCCTACATCCTGTGTGACCACATCCTGTTTTAGACAACTAGATCCAGTGAATCTTATCTTTGTGTAAACTGATCTACTGAAGTTAGCACTTTTTCAATGGAGTCGCTGTTGTTGGAATTAACAATAGAATTTAGGCCAAAGATTTAAATGTTTCTTGTGAACATATTTCAGATAGTGTATAGAACTTAAAAATGTACAGTCCAAAGGGTATCCAGTGTGCTTTCCAACATTTATTAGGTGAAAATGGAACAATATTTTCCTAAAGTCAACTGCCTAAACCATCACATCCCCACACACTACTGTCACTTCATACATGTGAAGACTCTACTCATCATAATAGTGTATAATTTACTTCACAATGACCCATGCTTCACAGACTTAAAACCCTAAGGGATATTTTAGTGGGAAAAGATATACAGTAGAGTCTCATTTATCCAACATTCGCTTATCCAACGTTCTGGATTATTCAACGCATTTTTTTAGTCAATGTTTTCAATATATCGTGATATTTTTGTGCTAAATTCGTAAATACAGTAATTACTATGTAGCATTACTGCATATTGAACTACTTTTTCTGTCAAATCTGTTATATAACATGATGTTTTGGTGCTTAATTTGTAAAATCATAATCTAATTTGATGTTTAATAGGCTTCTTCTTAATCTCTCCTTATTATCCAACATATTCGCTTATCCAACGTTCTGCTGGCCCATTTATGTTGGATAAGTGAGACTCTACTGTACTAGATAAATTGTTCTGCAGTTTGTTATCATCTGTTCGAAATACACCTTAGCAGTGTGTGAAATTGTCCACAATATATCCTACAGGTAGGGCCATTCTCCCACTAGCAAAGTGAAACAGTTGCCTCAGGCAACAGGCTCGGAGTATTGTGAAAGAGCAGCAAATTGTTAGCTATTAAATGTGCTCTTGTTGTATTTTTACTGCTAGAGATGGAGATAAGTGCTTGCAGGATTTTTTTTTCTCTTACATGCCCAAATAACTTTGGTAGCTTTGTGTGCTATGCATCTTGATGGGGATGGCAAGAGCTTTTTGCTGTTTCATTTCAGGTGAAAAAGTATCTTTGGCTGACTATGTGCACAGTGATTTAATACTCAAAAATTGTATTACTGTATATTCCTTCACAATACATAGAAAAAGGCTACAGTCAAACATTGTTTCTCTTCAGTCAAAGTGCCTCCATTCATATATGCTGGGTTCTTCCATTTCATTGATTATGCTAGATGAAAAATGCTTCTGAGATTTGTGAAACTCTCTAGAATGGAATAGAAAACTATAGACCTCCAGAAGTTGCTACACCACATCATCTTTCATTCTTCACTGTTGACCTAATTTCTGGAGGACCACTATGACGTCAAGGGGAAGGAATCACATTCATCATTCCTAAACTCAACTAACAGAAACAAAGAACTTCCCTCGATGCAGTAATAGGGTTAAGGAAGGAAATAGATGCTCTCTTTGTTAAGCAAGGGCAATTTGTGTGTGTGGTATGTACAGAAACATGTAACTATTGCTTGGTTTTGATAATGTCCCTGATACTGAAAATACACTTTTTTGTCACCCATTTTATTTAAAACATCCTTCAGTCTTCCTAAATCCCTGCATTTTCAAAAATGAGTGAAGAATCATTATAGAATGGCTTCAGCTTTCTGAATTATGATACCCCCCAGCCTTCTGACCTTCAAAACATATATAATCCTTTCTCTTCATTAGTTGAAAAATTATCCTCAAAAACTCTTATGTACTAACTGGATGTGACATACACAGTAATTTCTAGCTCATTTTTTTTTACTAGTTTGGGGGTCTTAATACCCCCAAAAGGCTCTTCCCTCCTTTGCCCTTGCCTATCATTCATTGAATAACTGTCCACATGTAACACTTTCCTTATAAGTCGATTGGAAACATGTTGGTGTTACATAGCTTTATTAAGAGGGACCTCCTCTCTCTAAAACAGCCTTCTACAACCTTATTCAAGTGGGATGAAAGTAGGGAGTATTTTGTCCTCACATCTGAAACCAAAAAAATCTTCCTTCCTTCCTTTTTATTTTGGGATTATGTTGGCAAAGAAATTGTGAGGTTTGTTTTTGCAGAAAACATAGTATTTTGCAGCATATACAATGTCCTAGTATTTAGAATAGCTTTATTGTCATTGTACAATGAAATTAAAGCACACATGACAAAAACAACACAACCATCCCTCCACACTCCAACCACCACCACACAGCCCCCAATGCCACATCAATGCAAACCCATGGTTTTATTCCAGTTACAACACTGGAATAAAAGCTATCTCTCAGTCTGTTTGTACTTGTCTTGGTCATCCTGTATTTAAAAAGAATTTGCAGAAAATACATTTTATGACCAAAACTCAAAGGAAACTAGTTAAGTCAAAATAAAAGAAAAGAAAGAAAGAGAAAGAGAGATTAGGGAAGGGAAGGGGGAAGAAAAACAGAGGAAAAGGTGGTGGTGATTGTTATTGTGTTCTGTGCTTTCAAGTTGTTTCCAGCTTATGGTGATTCTGTAATTTGGTTTTATTGGCAAGATTTGTTCAGAAGTGGTTGTCTTTGCCTTCTTCTGAGACTGAGAGCATATAACTCCTTTAAAGTATTCTAGTCAGTTTTCATTGTTGTGTGGAGATTTGAACCCTAATTTCTAGAGTGCCCAAAATACTGCACTACACTGAACGTTCAGTAGCTGTAGTGGTCTTTTCATTCATGTAGCAAACATATTGTGAAGACTGATCATTTCCTCTATGTAACTGAGTTGGAGGATTGAAGCAGACTTTGTAAATGTTGGAAGAACTGCAAATATGCTTCATGGAACTAAACAAAGAATATATCAATTGCTGTAAAAATTCAGCTACATATAGATGCCCAATCTGATGACAGATCACAGTTATTTCTGGTTCCATCTGGGAGCATATCTCATGTTCACTTATAACATGCTACTTTGTCCACTTTCTGACCAAGGCTGCAATTCTATGCACTTCACACTGAACATGATTAGCCTTACTTTTGTATAAATATGTATAAAGTGAAAGTTGCACACAAGATATATATGTATTTATTAGTTACATCATCTGTTTTCCTCCAATCAGTTCCAGGTGATAATGTACATGATTTTTCTCCTTCCCACATGAGACTGAGAACAACCTTGAAAAATAAGTTGGGCTGAGAGAATGAGTGACTGCGCAGTGCCATTAGTTTCACTACTAAGTAGAGACTTCAATTCAACCTTTACCTTCTAATTTACAGCTTGATATCCTAACCACTATATCACAGTTGTTCCACACTGAATACTGAACCAAACACATGCATTTGGACTCATTCAATTCTGTACCATTAGATATATTTTCTATTGTTGATTATTCTAATTCCATGGCTGAAATCCTCTACCTCCATTTACCATGAAAACTCTTTAAATTGACATAGGTTTTGAGTAACTTCCAGTATCCACGGGGGGGGGGGGGGTGCCCCTGAATTATTTAAGGTGCCTGATACCCATAATGCAGTGGTGCACTAGACATGGAAGCTTTGAGAGAGTGAATTATACTTGAGAGCTGCTGAAAACGTTTTTTGGGATTCACCTGAAAGATTCCTCCTCCACTTATCCCACATGGTGGTTCACATGGTTTACAAGAGACCTGTACAAGCATGGGAAATAATATAGGAAATAAGCATGGGGAAATTGTCAGAGCTATCTTAGCATGGACTTTGTACAATATTCATTCTGGTGGTCATATTAATCACCCTTGAGAATAATCCTGGCCCAAAATCATGGTCAGTAAAACAGTTCAGTTGAATGGATGCCATCACTTAGCTAATCCCTTTTTAAATCACTGGAGGAGTTCTCCCTACCCACTTGCAGATTAATTATAACCAGATGTTAATTGCTTTTGACAAGAAGTATATGAAAAGACTTCTAGTGTATGACTCACTAATGGAAAAGGCTTCCAGCAGAATTGTTCTGTGCATGTTTAATGTACTTATCTTTGATTTACTTCTCAGAAAAGAAGAGATAAAATCAGTTATCTAAGATAGCATTATTTTGGAGCAATAAAAATAAGCATTTGCAACCCATACCATTGAATAGATTCTCAGATTTAAAAAACAAAACTAGACACAGGATAATGGGGTAGAAGATTAGAAAAGATAACTTTGATCTTGTGCACAGTTGAATGTACAATATAACATTTCGTTTGAGGATTTAACAAGTCAAAAAGTATTCATAATTTCATCCAAAAATAAAATAAATAATTGTAGCCTAAATATACAATTGTCTAAAATTACCAACAAGCATAAATAGATTATTTTAAACATAATCTATGTATACATTAAATGAAAGGATGCATTTTACTAATCTTAATATCCAAAGCCTATCTCATTGTATTCTTCCCATTTTTACATACTACATACATAAAGCCTGAACTTGCAGCATTTTGTATGCCAAGAATAATACAAGAATCATACAGGAGTCTGATCTCCAATGACATTTCTTGACCTAAAATAGAATTAGGAAGAAGTAATTCTCATTCACTTCAGCTGCATTTTAGCTTAAAATGTGGGCATTAGTAATGTTTGCAAGTTAAATATTCTCACAAGAAAGTCCTCTCTGATATATAACTAAAAACCTATTTACTAAATGATATTGTCTATGAAGCTCTGAGAAGAAGAAAGTGATGCATTTGAAATAATGAGAGTGTGCAGAGGGAGATAAAATGATGTAGTTTCAACCGAGCTTGCAATGTCAAAGGAAAGACTATACAAAGTATAATTTACTCAACACACTGGAATTTTGCATGCAATTTGTTCCAAGATCAAATTTCACATTGGATTATCCTATTTTAGTACAATCTACAATTCAGGTTTAGATTCAGTCATGCCAGGCTCAGTATCATGGAATTGTTTAGTACCCCAAAGTACACTAGGCTTTTGTTGGAGAAATTCAAGAGACAGATTTTTAAGTATAACAAATAAGGAATTTTACTTTCAATCCACAATGGCATAGTAGTTGTTCACATTGTAATGGGAAGAGGATTGGATGGAGCTGAAATAACAACTGAGCTTCCAATCTATGACCGAAGTGCCAACTAGTATTTTTTGAAGGTTCTAGTCATGGCATTTTCAGGGAGGGTTTGCATATAATATCACTGAAATTATTTGTTTCCTACATTTTGCAATCATGTAGTTTGGAATAACTGTGGTCAAAGCTTTATACAAAAAGTTGCATTGACTAAAATGCTTTTGAAGGCAAAAACTCCTAACTTCTGCTAGTTTCCCAGACTTGTCTATGAAGGAATTTCTGATGTTCTTCTCCTGAGAAGTGCTATATACAGCTGAGTATTGTGTCTGAAGGAACAAACTTGCATCAGTGTTTTCTGTCAGTGTCTTTTCCTGAAATGGAGTAGATGGGTGCCCAGTGGACTTTCCCCCTTCTGCTCAGGTTCTGAAGTGTTATATGCAGCGGTGCAGTCCCCATGTTAGGAATGTACTGTGTTAAATTATTTGTTTCCACAAGGGAGAGTAAATAATTTAATCTGCATTCTCCCTATTGCCAGGCTTCCTTGAAAATTATGCAATTTTTGAAGAAGTCTCATAGAAGAAAGTCTCCAGCAGTCAGGTAGGGAGAATATTGCTCAGCCCACCCCTGCACAATATCAAGATAATGAGGAGGAAGTCAGGTGAAGATTGCAAGATCTTCTCCTTTCAGCCTTACTATGCAATGTTGGTGGGTGGGAGATAAAACAGAATGATCGAGAAGGCTATAGCCTGACTACCTGTATTCTCTCATCTGATTAATAACAATTCATATTGTTATGAATCAACTAGCTGTGAAAACACAGCCAACAATTCATATATTGACTTGGCTCCTACTGCCCACCTTCCCAAGGCGCTTCCACACAGCCATATAACCCAGAATATCAAGGCACATAATCCACAATATCTGCTTTGAACTGGATTATCTGAGTCCATACTGTCAAATATTCCAAAGCAGATAATGTGGGGTTTTATTCAGTTGTATAGAAGGGCCCCACATGATGACAGGGACCCCATGTTAAACTATGCACAGACCAGAATTTAACATGAACTTTTTGATTACCATCCTCAATATTTGAAATCTTCTGCTAACTTGACAGACGGAGAAACTGTCATGGTAATTAGTTTGCCAAAGTGCTGTTTATTTTCCAATTAACTGACTTCAACAAGTTTCTCTGCTTCTCTTATTTTTATTTAAATTATCACCTTATTTACAACTGAAGTGAACTTACTCCAAGTCCACGAAAGGGGGCAGACAGTTACATATAAATCATTTCTTATCACCTAATTAATGCAAATCCTGCCTGTGGTAGTGATATAGAGACTTGTTTTCTCTTTGAACTGCCCATGCTCTTCAAATTCCAGTGGTTTAACTCATTCATGGCTGGCAGCATGGACTTTTTAACTCAATCATCATATTACTGTTCCATTGACAGAAACATCATGACTTGTAGCAGAGAGTTGCCATGTCTGAATTTGCAAGAATGTTCATTTCTGTTAGTAGAAGCAGAGCCTTCATTGTTTAGTTCCAAGAATTCTATTAGTGTGGTGAAGGGTTAGATGATGTGTAAAAAAAGTGAAATGAGAAAAATAAATTGTAAACTTATTATATGGTATCAATACATATAAATTTTATATCAATAATTAACATGTTTATTCCTGTACGTGGTTGTGTAGGCAAGGCCCAGTGCATTACTTTACTCAGGGGTCTATAATGCTGTTAAGAGGGCCTGATCAGGAGACTTTTAAATAAACATCTTACACTAAAAATTGTTCAAAAATATTGCAATTAATTAACATGTTGTTGCTGTTTTTAAAAAACTAGGAGAGCCTGTCATGTAGGGAAGTGTGTGTGTGTGTGTGTGTGTGCTAGGAATCAGTTTGAAAAACAATTTTCTTCAACTTTTACTACCAATAATTATTCTGCTTATTTGTTTGGGGCTTAGTTGGGCTCTTCTAATCTTGAGTGTATGTTTAATATTATGCAACTCCCTAAATCTGAACTCTGTTTTTCATTCAGAAATGTAGAATTTTTTTTTAAAAAAAATGGTAAATTCTTGAAGACAAAGAAATCAGTTAGGAAAGAAACAGACACAACATTGTGTTGTCGAAGGCTTTCATGGCCAGGATCACAGGGTTGTTGTATGTCTTTCGGGTTGTGTGGCCATGTTCCAGAAGTATTCTCTCCTGACGTTTCGCCCACATCTATGGCAGGCATCCTCAGAGATTGTGAGGTATGGACACAACATTGTTTGATAAATGACCCCTTGTTTATATAAATAGTGCAAACATATTTTAAAAACAAATTAAGCTTTACATATGAAATAGTTGTTCTCTGTCCCGGTTAGGCTATATTTACATTGACGCTTGTTTCCAAATATACAATGTCCTTAGCCAGATGAGAATTAATGTGTGCAAATTAGGACTGGCTTGAAACTAAAAAGACATTTTCTCTTTTGCTTAACTCATAGTAAGACAGAGCTGTTTTACTTTGGAAGCTAACATAGACATTATTTTAGAGGGGAAGAGAGTGACAGTAACATTCAAATGCAGAGTTCTTCCATTTATAATATACTTGATTAATCAGACAGCATTTCTGATGCATTAATCACATGGAGAATATCTTCAGCTATGTGTTAAGGGGATATCACAAAAGAAAAAAGAGAGTTACCTTTTAATAACATAAGTTGCATAACTGGTTGTCACTATTTTGAAAGTATCTCTTTTTGCCAGGCCCTCATTGCAAGACAGATAATTTGTATGCTGACTAAACTGACTGTTAACTTAGCCTTAAAAGGTTACACAAATAATTCATAGAGGCTAAGGTCTATCAACAGCTATAAATGCTTTCTTATACAATTGTACAGTTGTGCAGAGCATTATGCATATCCAGATATGTGGCCAAAGGCATAGCTGAAGATGTTCTACCATCAAGTTCAACAGATATATACCCCCCATATACCCTGTTGGGATTGATTGCATAACTTCGTTTCCAAGGCTTTGAACTGAATGCAGCCATCATACACTGAACAAAAATATCCAACTGCTTCTATAGCGGAATGTAATCAATTTAAGAAACCAACAAGATTATAGTCTATTAGAGAAAATGACAACAGTGACACATTCTACACCAGATGCTGGTGAAAAAAATGTGCTGAGAATTATTTAAAACTAGCAGTTATCTACACAGGAAACACTGGAGACACTAGGGACCTCGTCACATTGAATACCTTAAGCTGGGGAACAGAGGGGGCATCTGTGGGGCAACAGGGGAAACTGTTTTCCCCATCCCACTGGGAAACCATTGCTGCCCAATTCCCCTCCCTCTGCACTTCCGTTGGCTTACTGAATGAGAACACAGGGAGCCTCCTGTGTTCTCTGGACTCTGTCTTAGGACACTGCTAGGATGGAGCCCTGGATTTGGTCCTGGATTTGGTTCCAGGACCCTTGTGGATACCACAATCTGTGGGTGCTCAAGTTTCATTTTATACAATGACACAGTAAAATGGTGTCCTCACAGAAAATAGCAAAATAAAGCTGTGATTCTTGAAGATTTTATTTTACATTTTTTGGGAAATATTTGTGAGTCGTGGATATAGAATTCATGCCTATAGAGGGCTGACTGTTTTGTTAAAGTAGTGCATTTAAAGGAGAGAGAAAAAAAAGGATGGGTAACCTAATTCTGTGCAACATCTGAAAGATCAATCAACTTGCAGTGTTCTGGTCTTTATATTAGAATCCCAAATTATACTGGGAATGCAATATATCGATCTGGGGACTGAACCTAATCCAGCAAATCACTGGCTTTGGAGAAATCACAGTAAGCATTCCGTGTATCTGGTTTTCCTTTTAAAGAGCTTTTCTTTTATATTGTTTTAGCGTCTTGCACATGAAATGTGTGGTTTTGGAGCACTCTGGAGGATGTCACTCAGAATTCTTTGCAATACAATGTGATTGATTTTCTTTTTAGGTTGCAAAAAGAATAATCAAGTATGGGAGTTAAAAGTAGTCCAGAGTCATCACTTCTATAATTCTTTGTGGAACATAGAGGGGAAAAAAGCAATCAGCAGGCTGGAATTTACTGTGAAGAATATTAATGAATTCAGTAAAAAATGAGAAACTATGCACATCTGCTATACAGGCATGGTGAATTTGAAATGTCTTTATTTTCTTCATACATCTTGATATTGAGCAGTCCTGGCATTATTTCTGGCAGACTTTGATAGAGATCATCTCTAAAGAGTTCTGAGTCAAAACTCAATGGTCAAAAGAGGCCCAGAAACTATAAAAGTAATGCAAGTATAAGGTGGATTTAAATTTGGATAATTTCTGTATTGGAACTAGTTGTAGATGAGAATTTTATTTCAGCTTGCTTTCTTTTTGTCAACATTTACAAATACTCATATGCTTATATCCAGGATGAAAGGAATATTCAATTTTTTAAATGAAAGTAGGAGAAACCCAAACCGTCAGATTGTGAACCTGTCATGATTCTTGAAATTGTTACTAAATTATTAAAATTGGCATTTCCCACTTACCCTGCAAAAGTATCTTCATATTTAACAGCTAAAACGTAGGCAGGAGCAATTTATTTTCTCCATGTTGTCTTTATTAAATGTGACCAGTGTAAATGGAGGAGCATTTCAGCTTGATTCATTTTTGAAGATTTTGCCAAAATTTGCAAATGTGGAGTTTATTTCCAAAAGGTATAATTTTGAATTATTTTAAATTATTTAAAATGATTGCATTTTATAGCACAAAAACAACAACAACAAAAAAACCTGTATCCTGAGCACTTTTTTCTATTCCTGTAAAAATTGTCCATATGGATTTGTTACCATTTGGAATACAATGGAAAGAAGACACAAATGTCTTCTTATTCAAGATTGAAAACATCATGATATTTAAGAAATTTAAATGCTAGAGAAGTACAACTAATTAATTTCTCTGGCTGGAACAACTGGGGAAATCAGAGAATAGAGGATAGTGAAGGTGTGGAAATAACAATCAAAAGGAGCACACATTCCTAGCTAAAGTACACCCAATTCTGGTTCAGAAAATGACAAGGAGAAAAGCACAGCCAGTATTTCATGCAGGATGAAAGTAATGGAATAATTAAAGTGATACTTTATGTTGTAAATTTACCGTGTTACCTGTATATTCAGGCATTTTTAAAGCCAATACTTAACTAAGTAGCTTTTCTTGAACCAGTTACTACTTTACAATCCTACTTTACCAGGCATTAACAACTGAGAGCAGTAGAAGCATGTTCTCTTCTTGGTTGAGTCACAGAACACTAATGTTTCCAGTGATCTCTGATGTTACAATGAGAAGGAGGACCCCCATTGCAATTCCTCCTCAGACCAGAGATTTCTGGTAGGAGCAGTGGTGTAGAAACATTACTATACTATACCTTGTTCAATGGGAAGATAGACCTCGGGCACTTTCAGGGGCTGCTATCTAGTAAAGCAGGATTCAGGGATTTTTACAATTATGGCAATAATGTTACAATTGTGAATGAGTAAAGAGCATGAATATGAATCAGTTACAGATGCGTAACTCTAAATTACTCATCCATAACTGTGATAGTTAAATTCAGCTAAGATATTTTTAGCTCATCTGGAGAATACCAGGCTCAAGGAAGATTGCATTATGTCATTATGAAACTTATCTATATATCATTATTCTAATTTCTCACACAGCATCTCTTAAGAATAGAAAGCAAACCCATATAGCCCCAACACTTACATATTTATTAGAGGTATACAAAGTGGCTGAAATCTGATTAGTAATTTGTTTTGGAGATTCAGTTGACCCCCATTTCATTAAGATTTATTCCATTAGTGGCAAATTGCAAGGCTTATTTTTTCTGTCATTTTTATAGCTATCAGGATGAAATTTCCCATCTAGTAGACAACATTTACAACTTTAATCCTGTCAAGTTTCAAAATATTTCTGTCATCCACTGATTTTAATGATTTTTTAAAATGTTTTTACAATTTAAAAAAAAACTTCAAGAGGTATCTGCTTGAGCTTCTACACAATGAGACAAGCAGGACATCAATCTTTACAATCTCAGAAATATTCATCTACTGGTTTTTAGGAATGTTTTAAAGTTTTTTCAATTAAAATTATTATTTTTTTTAAACTACAAAAGGTATCCCCTTAAATTGTGGCACATTGGGACAATATGAGCAGGGCAGCAAGGCTGCCAAGTTTCAGAATCAATCTATCCACTGATTTATAAGAATTTTTTTTTCAGTTTAAGCATATGTGATTAACCTAACCCCATTATCACACTGGGGCTTTAACATGGGCAGCCACATTCCTCTGATGCAAGCAGAATTCTGGGAAATATAGTTTAGGGTGGGGCTTTTTGAATACTCTGCTACAAAGGTCTTTGCCTTTCCAAACTACATTTCCCAGACTTCTGCTCCTGCCAGAAAAACGGGATGGCCCACGTTACAACCCTGGTGTGATAAGGCTAAATCACTTTCATATCAATGAGACTTATAAGAAATAAGAACACAGTAAGCTGATAAAAGAAAGATTTGATTGGAAGGCAAGGGCTAGGGAGGGATTATAGCTTAGCGATGGGAATCTGGAAAATATAAGTTTGGGGTTGGATAATTTCAACAGAGGACAGTCATAGATATGAAGGGACAGAAACTAACAGAATGATCAAAAAGCTAAGTTTAAGTTTTACCACACACAGAGAACAAGCAGCACACATCTTTCTCTCCTACTACTTCGCAAACAATTAGAAACACAGACACTGAGGGGAGGAGACCAACAGCTTTGCAGAAAGCCTTGTGATTGGCTTTCTTCTTGGCTCTTCTTCTGATTGACTTACAAGGGAAAAAAATTACGCAGCTGCCATAGTCAATCACATCACTCCCTAGCTTTCTCCTTCTTCCACACCAGACAATTGCAGAAAAAAAAATGCTCCGAAACAACAAATCTTTACTAATCTCTCTGAAATGTTTTGGAGGCTTCTGTTTCAATTCTTACTGCTTTGGAGGGGTCCCTCTCCTATTAGTAATTCAGAGATTTGTATTAATAAATCACACAAATATCCAAATTATGAAACGGAGCTTCAAAGCTTTGCACAGCCCTAATATTTATAACTAAAACTTCATAACATATCCACATTTGAAAGCTAGTATTATGATTAAAAACTCCTAAAATAACTATGTATATGTATTTTTGATTACTCTGACACAATCTCTGAATCATTAGCAGGACACATATTTTATGTGGAGGTTCTAGATTCTGTCTCTAGAATCCTCAACTGAAAGATAATTAGGCATAACATAAAGAGATAGACCTCTTCCCAATATCCTGGAAATCATTGCCTGAGGTCTGGTGAACATACTGTTGATCTGAACTGACTGTCCAACTGTCAGGACCCAGGCTGCAGAGCACCAATAACCATGCACAGAGACCAGAATCTATCTAATATCTTTATTAAAGGAATATATAAAGTCAATAAAAACAAGTGAAGAATATAGTTCAGAGGTAGACCTTACAGGAAAGGTCAAATTTAGTCCAGGAAAACAATGTCCAATATGTGATATTAGAGTCCAAAGTTATAATCCAATAACCGAAACACACACTTTGCCGAGCAAAGTGTGGGGAAATGACAAGGTCCTTTAGTCCAATGGAGCTTGACAACAAGGCTGGAAAACAAACTAGATTCTTGGCAAACAAGACTTGATTCGAGGCAACAAGAAGCAAGAAGCAAGAACAGGGTCCGTGGCGAGGTCCGGGGAACAAGGCAGGCTTGGAACTAGAACAAGGTCCTGGAAACAAGGAACTGGAGTAGCGTAGTCCACACACGATCTCACTCCCGAAGCTGACGAATTGACTCCGCAAGGATCTCCTTGCGGGTAAACACTAGGCTTGATCGATCCATGAAAAATTTGATTCTAAACTCGTTTCAAAACTAGAGGGGGCAGTTTTTCGTTTTGTTGCTAATAACGAATTTGGCCCCCAAAATTTTTCGAAATTAACGAAAATTCGTTATTTTCTAAATTAATTCGTTAATGGCGGACGCGCATGCGCGGTGGCCCAAAAACAGCCCGAAGGGGGAGGACTTAGGGGGCTCTCCCGCCCTCATTTTTTGAGTGATCTTCTTCAAACTTGGTACAGTGGTAGAACACATTTAACACTGATAGCTCACCAAAATGTGGAACGTTTCCCTTATCCTCTGATTTTTGGCAAATTTTCATAGCTTTTATAATAAACCATTTTTTAATAATTGCAGAAATCTGTTCCTGGTTTGAAAGTCTTATTTCCTGTTAAATTGGGTTGTCTTTACTGTGAAAGTCATTGTTCTACTTCAGAAACTTTGTTTTTGTGGCTGAAACTTTGTTAAATTGGTGTGTGTGTGATATATATTGTGTATATATATATATATATATAGTCCCTGCTTTTGTGTGTGTGTGTGTGTGTGTGTGTGTGTGTGTGTAGGTAAAGGTAAAGGTATCCCTTGACGTTAAGTTCAGTCATGTCTGACTCTGGGGGTTGGTGCTCATCTCCATTTCTAAGCCCAAGAGCCAGTGTTGTCCATAGACACCTCCAAGGTCATGTGGCCGGCATGACTACATGGAGTGCCATTATCTTCCCAGAAACACCCAGAAAATGGGAATTCCAGACAGGAAACAATCAGGGCCAGCTAATACCTCCCAACAAAGGATTCCCCCAGGTAGGAAGCAGCCAGGCTTTGAAGCTGCAAGGCTATTCAATGCTAATCAAGGTGACCAATTGCAACATTCACACTTGCCTCCCACAGACAAGAGTTCTTTCTCCCACCCTGGACCTTCCACAGATATATAAACCCCACTTGCCTAGCTTCGCACAGACGTCAAAACCTCTATGTCTGCCACAGATGTGGGTGAAACGTCAGGAGAGAATGCTTCTGGCACATGGCCATAGAGCCCGGAATACATACCACAACAGTGTGATCCCGGCCATGAAAGCTTTCGACAACACAACCACAGTATCCATTCAAGTTCATGTAGCGTGGTATGGACTGGAGACCTGTATTGGGGGGAGGGAGGGTGCGAATCTGGGCCCCTGGGAGCAGCCGAGGACGGGCCTGGCCCACACCCCCTCGCATCCCGGGCCTCTTCCTCCTCACCGCCGGGCCCCTCTCGGTCTCTCCAGGCCTGAGCTGAGGCGAGGCGGCGGCGGCGGCCATTTCCCCCCTCCGTCTTCCTCCTCCTCCTCGGCCTCCTTCCCCCTCACCCCCTCCCATTGGCTGAGCCTCCCATTGGCTGAGGGGCAAAATGAAAGGAGTTTGGGTGATTTGCAAAAGCTTTTTTTTCTTAACGAAAAAAACGAAGAAATAAGAAAAAACGGCCTCTCGCGATTCGAAACCGCGATATCCAGACGTGTGGACAACCAAGGTTCTATATTGCTTCAAAACAAACGAAAATAACGAATTAATAACGGGTAACGGGAAAATCGAATTATTTGAGCAAGCCTAGTAAACACCTATATAGGATCTTGTTTTCCCGCCAAGGAACACTTTCCCTGGGGAACAAGAAGTGAAACCCAAACTGTGTCCAGATGCATGACTCCTTAAGATTTCCCAAGGGAAACAGGCTTAATCAGCTAATTGTCTGGCAGCGATTCTGGCGCTTCGGCGATTCGCCTCCCTAGCGCCTCTATCTCTATTATAATTATCCTTACGAGAGAACGGGGGAGAATTCTGCCCAAGGTTTGTTTGGCTGACTTCTTGAGGGCAAACATCCTGCAGGTGCAGGGGCTCCGATTCTGGCTGAATCGGTGGGAAACCCAAGTTCTCCTCTTCGTCTGCCACAATAGTACTAGGAACGGGACTACATGGCCCATGAGACATCACACCAACTGAAGGTGGGAACCCGGGACAGCCTGGGGATTCTGCTAGTGTACCGTCCACCCCGTGACACAGCACTCTCCCTGCCCGAGCTAGCAGAGGTGGTCTCTGGTGTGATGTTGGTCTCCCAGCAACTAGTAGTGGTGGGAGATTTTAACATCCATGCTGAGGCCAATTTAACAGGTGCAGCTCTAGACTTCATGGTCGCCATGACGACCATGGGGCTGTCCCAAGTGAAAGTCATTTTTATGCACTTTCATGTTTTTATCCAATTCATGATCTTTTTTGGTGTGTTTTTACTATGCTTTATTGATCTGTTTTTGCTCCAAAGTGTTTTATTACAATGACTGTAACTACTTAGGCTTGGCCTCGTGTAAGCCTCCCCAAGTCCCTTCGGGGAGATGGAGGTGGGGTATAAAAATAAAATTATTATTATTATTATTATTATTATTATTATTATTATTATTATTATTATTATTATTATTCTTGATCTAAATCGACCAGCCACCTGAGTCTTAGCCTCAGGCAATTGTAGCCTTGGGATTGGTGGAGGCAAACCTAAAAAACGTATATGTGAGTAAAGCCACTTTCAGTTGCAGACTAAATTTTAAAGAAACTAATCAAGGTGCTAGACTCTTTTGGGAATAGAATTCAATACCTTGGATAGTTCGTTGGAAATCTGAAATTAAACCTGGAGTGGATTCACCTTCTCAATGTAAATAATATGTGTATATGCATGCATGGATCTTCTTTTTCTCTCACTAAATGCTACCAACCATTTGTAGAGATATGTGTCATCTTCCATTTTTAATAGATCATGCTAATATGGCTTTCATCATGCCCATGCCATTCATCTATTACTTTATTTATATATCACCTGTATTCCAGACTGCAACTCAAGACAGCTTCCCAGCAATATGCCTTTCCCTTTTTTGTCCAATTTGTCAAGAATAACAATGCGATTATCTACTTCATACTCAGATTGAATCATAGAATCATAGAATCATAGAATCATAGAATAGTAGAGTTGGAAGAGACCACATGGGCCATCCAGTCCAACCCCCTGCTAAGAAGCAGGAAATCGCATTCAAAGCACCCCCGACAGATAGCTATCCAGCCTCTGCTTAAAAGCCTCCAAAGAAGGAGCCTCCACCACAGCCCTGGGGAGAGAGTTCCACTGTCGAACAGCTCTCACAGTGAGGAAGTTCTTCCTGATGTTCAGGTGGAATCTCCTTTCCTGTAGTTTGAAGCCATTGTTCCGTGTCCTAGTCTGCAGGGCAGCAGAAAACAAGCTTGCTCCCTCCTCCCTATGACTTCCCTTCACGTATTTGTACATGGCTATCATGTCTCCTCTCAGCCTTCTCTTCTGCAGGCTAAACATGCCCAGCTCTTTAAGCCGCTCCTCATAGGGCTTGTTCTCCAGACCCTTAATCATTTTAGTCGCCCTCCTCAGGATGCTTTCCAGCTTGTCAACATCTCCCTTCAACTGTGGTGCCCAAAATTGGACACAGTATTCCAGGTGTGGTCTGACCAAGGCAGAATAGAGGGGGAGCATGACTTCCCTGGATCTAGATGCTATTCCCCTATTGATGCAGGCCAGAATCCCATTGGCTTTTTTAGCAGCCGCATCACATTGTTGGCTCATGTTTAACTTGTTGTCCACAAGGACTCCAAGGTCTTTTTCGCACACACTGCTGTCAAGCCAGGCGTCCCCCATTCTGTATCTTTGATTTCCATTTTTTCTGCCGAAGTGAAGTATCTTGCATTTGTCCCTGTTGAACTTCATTTTGTTAGTTTTGGCCCATCTCTCTAGTCTGTCAAGATCGTTTTGAATTCTGCTCCTGTCTTCTGGAGTGTTAGCTATCCCTCCCAGTTTTGTGTCGTCTGCAAACTTGATGATCGTGCCTTCTAACCCTTCGTCTAAGTCGTTAATAAAGATGTTGAACAGAACCGGGCCCAGGACGGAGCCCTGCGGCACTCCACTTGTCACTTCTTTCCATGATGAAGACGACGCATTGGTGAGCACCCTTTAGGTTCGTTCGCTTAGCCAATTACAGATCCACCTAACCATAGTTTTGTCTAGCCCACATTTTACTAGTTTGTTTGCCAGAAGGTCGTGGGGGACTTTGTCGAAGGCCTTACTGAAATCCAGGTACGCTACATCCACAGCATTCCCTGTATCGACCCAACTCGTAACTCTGTCGAAAAAAGAGATCAGATTAGTCTGGCATGACTTGTTTTTGGTAAATCCGTGTTGACTATTAGCAATGACCGCATTTGTTTCTAAGTGTTCGCAGACCACTTCCTTAATGATCTTTTCCAGAATTTTGCCTGGTATTGATGTGAGGCTGACCGGACGGTAATTGTTTGGGTCGTTCTTTTTTCCCTTCTTGAAGATAGGGACCACATTCGCCCTCCTCCAATCTGCTGGGACTTCTCCTGTTCTCCAAGAACTCTCGAAGATAATTGCCAGTGGTTCTGAAATAACTTCCGCTAGTTCCTTCAGTACTCTTGGATGTAGCTGATCTGGCCCTGGGGACTTGAATTCGTTTAGAGTGGCCAGGTGTTCCTGGACAACTTGTTTCCCTATTTGGGGTTGGATTTCCCCCAATCCTTCGTCCATTCCATGTTGCTGAGGTTGAAGATGGCTTTCTTTTTGTGAGAAGATCGAGGCAAAGAAGGCATTAAGTAGTTCTGCCTTTTCCCTGTCCCCTGTCGCCATCACCCCATCTTCTCCTTGCAATGGCCCTATCGCCTCCTTTTTCTTCCTTTTTCTACCAACGTAAGCAAAAAAGCCTTTTTTGTTGTTTTTTATGTCCCTGGCAAGCCTGAGCTCATTTTGCGCTTTAGCCTTGCGAACCTTTTCCCTACAGGTGTTGGCTATACGTTTGAATTCTTCTTTGGTGATTTCTCCCCTTTTCCACTTCTTGTGCATGTCACTTTTGAGCTTTAGCTCAGTTAGAAGTTCTTTGGACATCCATTCTGGCTTCTTTGCACTTGTCTTATTTTTCTTCTTTGTTGGCACTGTTTGCATTTGCGCCTTGAGTATTTCACTTTTGAAAAACTCCCATCCATCCTTAACTCCCTTGTTTTTTAATATCGGCGTCCATGGAATGCCGCTCAGTAGTTCCTTCATTTTTTGGAAGTCAGCTCTCTTAAAGTCCAGAATGCGTGTTTGACTTGTCTTAGTTTCAGCATTCCTTTGTATTGCAAACTGCAGGAGCACATGGTCACTTGCCCCTAAGGATCCAACCACTTCAACTGTATTGATCAGGTCTTCCACATTTGTTAAGATTAGATCAAGAGTTGCTGATCCCCTTGTTGCCTCTTCTACCTTCTGGACCATAAAATTATCTGCAAGGCAAGTGAGGAATTTGTTGGACTTTGTACTCTTGGCTGATTTTGTTTTCCAGCAGATATCGGGATAATTGAAATCGCCCATGACTACTATATCTCTTCTTTGTGCCTGTTTGGTCAGCTGTTGACAGAAGGCTTCATCAAGTCCTTCATCCTGACTCGGAGGTCTGTAGTAGACACCCACGACAAGATCTTTTTGAGTCCCGGTTCCCTTGATTCTTATCCAGATGCTTTCAAGCTGGTTTCCCGGATTACAGTCTTGCATTTCTTCTGCAACGTAACTGTTTTTGACATATAAAGCTACTCCCCCTCCTCTCCCCTTTGTTCTATTTCTGTGAAAGAGGTTATAGCCCTCAATGGTTAAATTCCAGTGATGGGAGTCATCCCACCAGGTTTCAGTGATGCCTATGACATCGTATGTGTGGTGCTGTGCTAGGAGTTGGAGTTCGTCTTGCTTATTTCCCATGCTCTGAGCATTAGTGTAAAGACATGTAAGCCCCTGTGACCTCCCCTCGAACTGTTTATTTGGGATTATTGTGCTCTCTGTACTTGGTCCTTTCTGTGTTTGTGCAGCCCTCCGTTTAGCCTTTCGGCGGTTCCCTGTGGTCGTGGGTAATATAGTGTTTGCCAGGCTGTTGTTCTAGTGGATCTAGTTTAAAGTGCGCCTGATGAGGTTTGTGAGTCTGTGTGCAAAAAGATGTTTTCCTACTTGTGTGAGATGCACCCCATCGCTTGCCAGTAGTCCATCCTCTTGGAAGAGTAGACCATGGTCAAGGAAGCCAAAATGCTCCTCTTGACACCATTTTCTGAGCCAGTTATTGACCTGTACTATTTTTCCGGCCCTTGTAGAGCCGTGTCCTACAACGGGGAGGAGGGATGAAAAGATCACATGTACATTATACAGTTTTAGCTTTGTTCCCAGAGCTTGAAAATCATTTGTGATCTTTTGAAAAGTATGCCTAGCGGTGTCATTGGTACCTACATGAATCAACATAAGGTGGGGAGGGTGATGGGGCTTTAGGAGCCTGCTGAGCCTCTGAGTGATATGGTGTATTTTTGCCCCCGGGAGGCAGCATGTTTCTCGAGCCATCCCATCCGGTCTGGAAATGATGGCTTCCGTTCCTCTAAGGAGGGAGTCACCTACTACCAAGACCTGTTTCCTTTGAGGATTGACAGGGTCCCTTTTGTGCAAGACAGTGTGTATGTCCCCTGAAGAGTGTTCCTGTTGAAGTGAATCATGTAGGTGTAAAGTGTTGTCCTCCTCCTCAACATCCCCAGTGCATTCATCAATGACAATCCATTGAGATACATCCGAGAGCCCATTACTCTCCCAAGGATGTTCCTGTTGCTCCTGGTCTATGATTGGGGATGGAGCATTTGCATGATTACATAAGTGTGACTGTGGTGATGCACTGTCCCTGTCAGGGCTATCCCCTGCGCATTGATCCAGGGTGGTCCACTGAATGGTATCTAAGAAACTGTGGTCCTCCACAAGATGTGTTTCCTGATTGTATGTTAATGATGTAAGAATTTCAAATCTGTTGTGTAAATGCAGCTGAGCAGAGGAGTTCTGCGGAGGCTGCCTGGTCCTGCGTCTCCTTCTATGGGTGACCTCCTTCCAAGCCTGAGGGTTGTCTACCTTTGAGTTGATCTCCCCATAAGGTTCCTGATCATGGTCTTGGTGGTGTTGGTGTGATGCAGGCTGCAGATCTACAGCAGCGTGTTGTGCAGTGTCCAAGAAGAGCTCGAGTGCCTGAATGTCCTTAAGGGTCTTAATACGGTGCTCGAGCTGTTGGATCGTCTGCTCCATCAGTCATCTGTTTGCATTTGGAGCAGATGTAGTTGTCTAGTTTTTGTGTGAAAAAGCGGAACATGCCACAGCTGGTGCATGTGATGGGAATGTTTTGCTTTTGTTGCATCTCTTGGTGAGCGTGGTGGCCAAGTGGGATCTTTGTACAGTTAAGTAATATGCACGCACTTTATGTGCAGACTGCAACAAACCACCTCTTTGTGTATTTGTTTATGTTGCTTTGTTTCCTGTATGTACTGCAAAGGATAGTTAGTAAAGGTGCCTGACGGCGCGCGCGCCGTCAGGCGTGCGCGACACTGGCAAATAAAGCTTTCCCAGAAACTCAATTAACAGGGGGCAATGCCTGCTGTCAATCAACTTAAGTACCTGGCTCTCTTTCAACACAACAGTCACCCAACAGTTAGACTTTGACCACAGGAGCCAAGCCCACACTCAGTTTAAAATCTTAGCCAAATCTTAGCCAAGTCCTACCTGAAGCCAGGGAGCAAAAATGTCCTCCTGCTGCCTCTGCTTCTGCGAGAACCAACTGCCCTTCTGGGATCAGGCTCTGGCAGAAACTCACACTGGCAAATAAAGCTTTCCCAGAAACTCAATTAACAGGGGACAATGCCTGCTGTCAATCAACTTAAGTACCTGGCTCTCTTTCAACACAACAGTCACCCAACAGTTAGACTTTGACCACAGGAGCCAAGCCCACACTCAGTTTAAAATCTTAGCCAAATCTTAGCCAAGTCCTACCTGAAGCCAGGGAGCAAAAATGTCCTCCTGCTGCCTCTGCTTCTGCGAGCAGTGAGATGAATCAAGACTGTACATCAAGAATTGTAGCATATGTTTAATGCCTAACCTAATTGTAAGATCTCCTAATTTCTTCTTGCTGCATAAGAATCATAGACCAAACTAGTATTCTCACTCAAACAGAAACAGGATGTCATCTAATTTCTAGAATATTATCTTATGTTTACAGAGCATATGCATCCCCTAATACAACAAATTGTTATCTTTTGTGTATATATTATTTGTTGTATATATCATTATTGGGGGGGGGATTATAGATTGCCATATAAACCATTATTCAGGCCACTTGCCATAGTAAAATAGGAAGTGGTTGCAAGTCTGCCCAATTGACCTGCTCTTGACAATTGCTGAGAATATTAACTGACAACATTGATATTGTCAGTGGTGCAAACTTCCACCATATGCAAACATAAGAGGATTATTGTTTCATGGTTTGAGCATAGATTGTTTCACAAATGATGTCCTCCAGGTATTCACAGCAGATGGTGCCATTTTAGTCAAAGTTCTCATTTCTTGGACCATTACCAAAAGTTAGTTTTCGTTAAGAAGCTAGTCTTACATAAACCATATGCTTTTCTAAGAGAAACGACAGGCAAATAGACACTGTTCTGCCATATGTTATAAATCAGATCAATATTATTAAAGACAAAACAAAACAATACAAGGATAGACACAAGCAGCTCTTTTTATTTTCAACATATTAAAACTAAATCTTTCTCTCTCTCTCTCCTCAATTTAAAATATGTTTGGGGGTGACCAGAACACCTCCTAAAGACTTGCATTAGTCATTGAATTTTTTTTACCTTCCCTAAAAACGTTTTGCTTAAGGGCAAATCTCCAAGTGCACTTCCAATTTAGAAAAGTTAAACAGAGAAAAGGAGAGAAAGTTTAAAATTGCAGGCAGTTTGTAGCTCTTTGGGGAAGATTTTACTGCTCTAATGTTGATAGTTGTTGAAAATTAGTTCCACCCTTATTCCTTAACTGGAAACAGAACAGAAAATTGTAAAGTATGAGTTTCTTTGCTTGCCAAATGGAGATAATGGGCTTGGGTATGACTTGATTAGTTGTTAGTATTGAACCTGATTGAGCAGCCAGCCCACTAAAACTTTGTGGAGTGCTTTTGTGCAAAATCATATGAGCAGTTATTTTCTCCTTTATAAAAAACAAACTGTATGGATACATATAATGAAATTTTATTGATTTAATCAACAGATCAGAGGGAGACTTTATTTGATATGAATTACTTTTGTGAAGAGGAAGTATATGATTTTTTTTAAAAAAATGAATGTGTTTGTGTCTTCCTATAATTTGTGCACGCCATAATTTGTGACCTACGCCAGGCAGCCTCCAGCTGCAGCCCTCCAACTGTTTCATTCTCCAACTCCCAGAAGACCATTCCAGCTTGTTCAATGGTCAGACGTTCTGTGAGTTGGAGGCCCAAACAGCTGGAGGGCCACAGTTTGAGGATTCCTGACCCATGCAATGCTTGATTAACCCTTAGTTGTGTCATCCCAATAGCTATGATGCTGCAGAAGCTCTTAGTACTTGTTATTTGTATTCTTTAACTAATTTTGCCACCAGAACATGTCTGTGCTTACTCCACCCTGGGGAAACTGCTATGGATTTCTAATCCTCAAAAAATATTATAAAAGCTTCCCAGTGTTAACAGAATACAAACTACTTTTGCACATTGAACTCAGTTTCCAATAAAGTGTAAAGTAAGGTGAGGGCGAAGAGGGAAATTGGGAATAAAAGAAATAAACTAGGAGATTTTTAAACCCCCTAACATTGGGACTGCAGAACAATAATCAGCACTTGGCCTTTCCAAATCAGGACCATTATAAAGTATGCCACTGAATCACAGAACTGTACAGAAGGAAAATGCTGCCAAGGTCATTTATTCCATCCTTTTACCATGTTGGAATCAAGTTATAGCACCCCATCTCCAAGATATACCCCTCCAATTAAAAAAAACTCAAATGAAGAAAAGTCCATTTTTGAAATCTCTCATTTAAAGAGCAAAAGAAAACATCTATCTCCTACATCAAGTATTTAAAGTTTATTATTAAGTTATGTATCATGTTTCCAGACATTTTACTGTTTTGTTTCCCCTCTACTTGGCACATTCCAGTTCACCTGCCTCTTCTTGTACTGGACACAGTATTGCAGGTTAGATCAAACAAAAGAAGAATGAAGTGGCACAACTATTTTCCCTTGATGTGATCAATCTACTCCTGTTGATACAGCCTATGATTGCATTGAGTTTTTTTCCCCACACCATTGACATACAATTAATCTTATGGTATACAAAAATCCCTTTCACATGAAGTGTTGTAAAGTCAGGTCTTTTCCTTCTTATATTTGCACATCTGCCTAAATGTTTCACCTTACATTGAACTTTACTAGAATTCAACTTGCTAATTCTGGCCCATCTTTCCAGTCTGTTAAAGTCACCTTTAACCCTTATTATATTTTCTCAGATGTTCCACCAGTTTGGTGTCATCTACAGATTTGATTAACATGGCCTCTATTCTATCATCCAAATCATGTTTAAAGATGTTTAACAACTATAGTCCAGGACAGAGAAACAATTGGTGAGCAGTCTTTGGATTCAGACAGTTACAAATCAATTGTAAAATAGCATCATTTCACCCACAATTTGTAAGAAAGTCATAAGTAATCCTATAAAGCTATAGGCAGATGTGTTGAGATTGCATCTGCAAGTTCCTTACATTTTCTTGGAGTTCATCTACACTGGCTATTTAATCCGTGGCCAGTCTGAATTAGCAATACCCCAGACTGGCTCTAAAGATAGCTGATAGCGAGGAGGAGCTGAGGAGGCTTATCACCAAGGTGGAAGAAGAAAGTGCAAAAGCTATGTTACAGTTAAACATCAAGAAAACCAAGATTATGGCAACCAGACTGATTTATAACTGGCAAATAGAGGGAGAAAACGTGGAGGCAGTGACAGACTTTATATTTCTAGGCACAAAGATTACTACAGACGCAGACTGCAGCCAGGAAATCAGAAGACGTTTACTTCTTGGTAGGAGAGCAATGACTAACTTTGATAAAATAGTGAAGAGTAGTGACATCACATTGGCAACGAAGGTCCGCATAGTTAAAGCAATAGTATTCCCCATAGTAACCTATGGATGCGAGAGCTGGGCCATAAGAAAGGCCGAGCGAAGGAAGAAAGATGCTTTTGAACTGTGGTGTTGGAGGAAAATTCTGAGAGTGCCTTGGACCGCAAGAAGGTCCAACCAGTCCATACTCCAGGAAATAATGCCCAGCTGCTCACTGGAGAGAAGGATATTAGAGGCAAAGATGAAGTACTTTGGCCACATAATGAGAAGGCAGGAAAACTTGGAGAAGAAAATGATGCTGGGGAAAATGGAAGGAAAAAGGGAGAGGGGCCGACCAAGGGCAAGATGGATGGATGGTATCCTTGAAGTGACTGGCTTGACCTTGAAGGAGCTGGGGTGGCCACGGCCAACAGGAAGCTCTGGAGTGGACTGGTCACGAAGAGTCAGATGCAACTGAACGAATAAACAACAACATACTGAACACCAATTAATTTTTCATATTATTTTACAGTTATGATGTACAAAGCTACCCAGTTTGTTTTTTGTCATGTGGCAAGCATAAATATTTTCCCATAAAATACTGATGCATTCTTATCAAAAGCTAAAGATTCCAGATCACAATCATCTAACAACTGTTTGGATTATAGAGATGATTATGTTGTACTCATAGGTTACTTTTAGAAAGTAATCAATTGCAGTGACAATTTTCACTTATGATGGTTATTAAAGTGACCAATAGTTTATTTTAAAAATTCTTAAACTTAACCAATATAGTCTAGTTTAAAAAACAAAACAAAACCCTGAGTGCTACAAACTAGCACTCAGTACAATATCTTAAATTACAGCTGTAACCTAATTATGTAGAAAGCTTATTTTGTAGTGACAGTTCAATGTATAAGTTACTTTTGCAGACATAGGAGAAGAGTGTCAGTGAACTCAGTACAGTACAGTGGACCCTGTAAACCTTACCTTAACTCTTACAGCAGAGCAAGAATCATCCTAGTGAACACTAAAACCATGTAATATTCTGAACTATGTATTGAGTCCACTGACACTCTTCTCCTATGTCTGCAAAAGGAACTTAAATATTGGACTGTCACTACCACTAGATTTTTTCGCTTTGTAAGCAAACCTAGGGCCACGCCCCCCCCTGAAATTACGCCCCCAACATACCAGTGGCGGCAACAGCTTGCTCTTCAGCCGCAGAACTACAAAGGCCTCCAGGAAGGCCTCACTTTCTCGCGAGATTTCATGAAATCTTGCAGAAATCTCGTGATATTTTGTGAAATCTCGTGAGAAGAGTGAGGACTTCCTTGTTCCACGGCGAGCAACCCAATGGTCGCTGCCACCGCCGCTGCCTAGAGAGCGTCCCCCAAGGGCTGCACCCCAAGCGGCTGCTTCAACAGCCTCCATGGTGAACAGGCACTGGACACTACAAAATTTTCTACATAATTAGGTTACAGCTGTAATTTAAGATTACATTGTAGTTATAATATAACATTAATTGTAGAAGTTACATATCTCTTCTCCAGAATTACAAAATTCAAAACAACAAAACCCCACAATCATTCATATGGGGGGGGGGGCCTAAGGTTCATTGTATACAAATTTTCTTTCAATGTACATATTGAGTCCCCTGAGTTCCCTTCGGGGTTGAGAAGGGCAGGATATAAATGTGCTAAATAAATAAATTATACACAAAATTACTTTAAAATCTATAGAACTACCTTCAGGCTATGTATATAAACTGTATATAGAACAGAAATCTCAAGATATTGCATTATGTATGTATATATAAATACGGTTATTTCAAAATACTCCACCCCTCCCAAAATCCAAAAGTATAAACAGATGTGATCTCAGGCATTTTACATAAGGAAAGCTCAACCTGTATTGGGGGGTGGAGGGTGGAGGGAAGGAGTTACTGATTATTTGTAAATAATCACTTTAAAGTCCTGGTCGTACTTTCCAGTTATGTAGCTGTAAAACATTAACAGCCTATTTGGAAAAAAATGGCAAGTCCAATCCAGCCCACCAAACATTACTGAATATACAAAGACAAAGGCAGACTTGCAACAGCTACATAACTTTTTTCATTGTGCTATGGCCTACATTCAGATTTCTCTTACATTTTAGTTTCATCCTGTCAAATTTATGAAGAAAGATTTGGGAAAGTCCCCATACCTTTAACAGTGTCTAATAGACATACCATCATCAGTGTGCCTTTTTCAAGATGAACAACTCGTTTCAATGAGCACCAAACTAAGCCTGTTCAATGTCTTTATATCATGTAGTTGTTAACGACACACAATTTCTTGACATTTCTTTCAAGATCAAGGTTAGTCAAAGACATGTCACAGCATGAGACTAGTATGTGAATGCTTTCTCTGGTTTCTCTCTCAATTTCTTCCCTATGGCTCTATTTCTCAATAGCTTCTCCATAACAACTTCTAAAAGCGACAGCTTTAAAAGCATTAATTGTGTCCCTGTTCTAAATGCCCAGGATAAAAATCATAAATTGGATTGCATGAATTATTCATTGAGTCCAATTTAACAAGAACACTTCTCCATTTGATTATTAGGCACCTTTGAATATGATCACAGAAGGGGATCATTTTTTGTGACAAAAGAACACACAAAAACTTGTGCCTTGACATTTGCTAAATTGAGATCCTAGAAAAATCCAAAGAATATTATTCTAAGAAGTAAAAGGAGTACATGAGAATATACACTCTGTTAATAAGGTCAAACAAACAATGGCGTAATGGTTTGCAGCACAAACCCACTTGCTGGGTCTTAGGAATACCATTGTACAATTCTTTCCATATAATGAACTTAAACATCCTACTGAGTGTGAGCCCTGCAGTAATGTTTTCTAAATTAATTTGCTCACAGTGATTTTGTCTTGCTTGCTTAGAGTATTAACAAGCAGCCCAACCAAGTAAGATGGCAATATCTTCTCCCTTCAACTTTCCTTTCTGATTATACAACTAGGATTATTGGTCTCTGAACTTTTTTTTACCTTAGAGATGCTTCGCTTCTAAAGAAAGAACTCCTGCATGTCTGACAGAGGAAGTCTACCAACTTGTAGGCTCTTCAAGTGCATCAGTAGTAAGCTTTCCTTGGCTTCACACAGTGTGTTGTTCTTGGGTTTTCTTTTGTTGTGACATACTACAGAGGAAGATCAATAAGTCTTTTTTGGAAGCGGACCTACAATTTCATAACTCATTGAATAATCCCATTTCCAATGACAAAAAATGTATCTCCTTTACAATAGAAGACATTTGGAACTTTAAAAATTGTAGATGATGTGTATAATAATACTTGTGTCGAAGATATGGATGTAACAATTATAACACACACACACACACATATTCCCAAACCCCTTCCTCTTCTTCAGTGATACACCGGATATTTACATAACTGTAATCTACTAACCAGAGCTCCACACCCACCCTCTTTTATTTTTTAATTTTGGTTTGTCTGAACAATATAACATGTTTCTATTTTTAAAAGATATAATAATAAAAACTATTATCAAGAAAAATCCCATTTCCCTATTTAGTAGTTACATTTATATCCCATCTTGTTTCAAATGAGCACAAATATTTGTCTTTCGTTCCTTTTTTTAATCCTCCCAATTGTAAGACTGAGAAGGGGTGGATTTGATATCTTAATAGGAATTAAAATTGCAATAATCTACCTCACCATATACAGTAGTCTCACTTATCCAAGCCTTGCTTATCCAAGTTTCTGGATTATCCAAGCCATTTTTGTAGTCAATGTTTTCAATATATCGTGATATTTTGGTGCTAAATTCATAAATACAGTAATTACAACATTACTGCATATTGAACTGCTTTTTTCTGTCAAATTTGTTGTAAAACATGATGTTTTGGTGCTTAATTTGTAAAATCATAACCTAATTTGATGTTTAATAGGCTTTTCCTTAATCCCTCCTTATTATCCAAGATATTCACTTATCCAAGCTTCTGCCAGCCCGTTTAGCTTGGATAAGTGAGACTCTACTGTAATTGTATATTTTAATATATGTATTTTTAGAAATATATTTTAATATGTGTATTTTATATAATGTTCATGATGATTATGTATTTTTCGCTATGTTGTATTTCACCTCAAGCCATGAGGAGAGGCAGGTAAGAAATAAAATTATCTTTATTATTATTATTGAAACTACATGATATGGTCAACTTAAAATCATATAATGCAATTCAGTGAAGTTAAACAGTATTATATGAATCTACAGTAATCATATAATGCAGTTTTAAACTATATTATGTAACAATGTAGATGAGAACTCAGTCCAACATTCTATCACTCCACAATTATTCTCAATTCATACCAGATTTTCTTATACAATAACTATTCAAAGTTTGGTGCAATTTACTCATACATAGTTCCATTTATGTGACTTTGACCTGTAGTATCTGGCCTACATGGGGAGACACAAATAACCATACCAAAGCAGAAATCCTGAAATAAATACTAAAATAAGTAGGTGCTTCTCTCAGTATATAAATTACTAGCTGTGCCCGGCAACTCGTTGCTGTGGCGAAGTATGGTGGTATGGGAAATAAAGTATTGAGGAATTGGTGGTAGTTAAGGTAAAGGGTAAAGGTTTTCCCCTGACATTAAGTCCAGTCGTGTCTGACTCTGGGGGGTTGGTAAACATCTCCATTTCTAAGCCGAAGAGGTGGAGTTGTCCATAGACTCCTCCAAGGTCATGTGGCATGACTGCATGGAGCGCCGTTACCTTCCCGCCAGAGCAGTACCTATTCATCTACTCACATTTGCATGTTTTCGAACTTCTGGGTTGGCAGAAGCTGGGGTAACAGTGGGGGCTCACTCCGCTCCCCCAGTTTGAACCTGCGACCTTTCGGTCCACAAGTCCAGTAGCTCAGCGCTTTAACATGCTGCGCCATCAGGGGATATTATTTCCTAAAGCTTGTGAATATACAATATTTCTGATGGTTGTTTTTTTTTTGTCTGTTGGAGGCAAGTATGAATGCTGCAATTAGCTAAAATGATTAGCATGTAATGGCCTTGCAGCTTTAAAGCCTGGCTGCTTTCTCCCTGAGGGAATTTTTTGTTGGGAGGTGTTAACTGGCTCTGACTGTTTTCTGTCTGGAATTCCCTTGTTTTTAGAGTGGTGTTCTTTGCGATATTTTATGTGCTTCTACTGTCTATGTAGATGAAGAAGTACCCATATGCAGTGCTTGAGTGCACACATTTTTTTAAAAAAGGCTGTGGCCCTCAGAAAACAGAGGATTTGCCAGACTTTGGTGATGGGAATACTTTGTTGGGAGGTGTTAGCTGGCTCTGACTGTTTCCTGTCTGGAATTCCCATGTTTTCAGTGTTGTTCTTTATTTAGTGTTCTGGTTTTAGAGATTGTATTGCTCTGTTCTATTATACCACAGTAATTTTTATATATTCTGATTTTAGTGTTTTTGAATACTTGGAGCCAGATTGTGTTCATTTTCACAGTTCACAGCAACACAACATCATCATCATCATCAACAACAACAACAATAATGATAGCAATAATAATGACTTTGGTTGGGAGGTGTTAGCTGGCCCTGATTGTTTGTTTTCTGGAATTCCCAATTTCCCTGCTTTCAGAGTGTTGCTCTTTATTTACTGTCCTGGTTTTAGAGATTATATTGTTCTGTATTATTCTACCACAGTAATTATTTCATATTAAAGTAGAATCTCACTTATCCAACATTTGCTTATCCAATGTTCTGGATTATCCAACACAGTCTGTCTTTTAGTAGTCAATGTTTTTGTAGTCAATGTTTTAAATTCATTGTGATATTTTGGTGCTAAATTTGTAAATACAGTAATTACTACATAGCATTACTGCGCAATGAGCTACTTTTTCTGTCAAATTTGTTGTATAACATGATGTTTTGTTGATTAATTTGTAAAACCATTATGTAATTTGATGTTTAATAGGCTTTTTCTGAATTCCTTATTATCCAACATATTCACTTATGCAACATTCTGACGGGGTGTTTATGTTGGATAAGTGAGACTCTATTGTATATTTATAATCTTATATTATCTGCTTAGAACTGGATTATATGAGGCCCCTTCTACACAGCTGTATATAATGCACACTGAAGTGGATTATATGGCAGTGTGGAGTCAATATAATCCAGTTCAAAGCAGATAATATAACATTCTAAATGGGTTATATAGCTGTGTGGAAGGGCCTTGAGTCTACACTGCCATATAGTCCAGTTCAAATAAGATAATCTGTATTTTATAGGCAGTGGGGAAGAAGCCTGGTTGAAGAGGCCCTGGCCTTTTAATTTTATTTGTGTGTTTTTTGTATTTGATACCATTGTATGCTTGTTTTATATCTGTGAGCCGCCCCGAGTCCCTCTGGGGGGATGGTGGCGGGGTATTATTATTATTATTATTATTATTATTATTATTATTATTATATTATTGAGTGGGTTGCTAGAAGAACACGTGGGCGGAACTTAGCCTTCTAACTGGAAGCAATTGGATAAAAACAGTTATTCCTCTCCCTCTAATTAGGACTTTATTTTTCTTTTCTTTTTGTTGTCGGAACCTAGGGGCAAGGACGGCAGGTTGTGTTGCCAAGTTTCGAGGTTTTGGGGCGTTTAGTTTTGTTGTTTACTTCTAGGCCCAAATTCCATTACATTTTTATATATATAGATTTTTATAGCAAATTTAGGGAGTCTGTCATCTCTTTCTATGACAAGATATGTTTACTCATTTGTCAAATGATATCTATCTTATTTCCAGTGTAATCAATGCCAATGATTTATCTTACATGCATGCAATGTAATGTGAACCTAAACAGCACACTATTGGTAGATAATAATAACGGGACATGGATTAAATTATGGAGCATTCTAGTTCAGTGTTCCAGCCAGTCAATGATTCCTTTTCCTAGGATACTTCATTTTACCCCCATTTGTGCTCAGTTGTTGATTTTTTCATTCCAGAAAATGCTCAGTCCCCACTGGGATGTATAGAGGTGAAAGGGAGTCATTCTGCTTCCCTTAGATTTGACTTTAATAAACTGTGTGATTCCTTAAAACAATCTCTATGCTTCTTACTTGTTTTACCATCACCCTGTTTACTAGTCTTATGAAAACCACATGAGTTTAATAGTATTTCAGAGTTTCATACTCAAAGGAGTGATACTCTCTCTCCAAAGAACTGTCCCAATACTGCAGGCACAGGGGAACACACAAGTTGTGAATCTTTCCCTGAAGAGTAATCTAAACAGTCCTTGAATGCATTTTCTTGCTAAAAGTAATGCAGTTTTTTTTTTACAGCCAAATGGTAGCAAAGCTACATAAGTGCCTGTTTGGGAAATGAAACCGTCTGTGCTTTTATTCCGTTGCTGAAGCTGCCTGTAACCAGTGACCTGTTTGAGAGGCTGTGTTGACAAGCTCCACAGGTGTCCAAGCTTAATGTTACTCTAGAGTGCTTTTAATAGATAAGCATACTCTATCTGCTGTGGCAAAGAAAAATAGGACAGGCAATCAGACAACCATCTTCCATTACCTGAGGAGAATATTTAACATAGGCCAAGGGTAAAGAAAACAACCTTCTCTGCATAATGCCCAGGAATGTCACCAGTATGTTACCTTTTATCTGTTGTTTTCTTGTGTTTACCCAACTGGACAAAAGAAAATAACCTATATGCTGTGGCTAATAAGATTCCTAGAAGAAAGACTCAGAAAATTGAATGGGAGAGAAAACACAGGGATGTATCTATACAGTTTGCATCTAATGCAGTTTGACACCACTTTAATGCCCATGCCTCAATGCTGTGAAATCTTGAGAGTTGTAGTTTTACAAGATCTTTAGTTGCCTCCTTCTCCAAAGGGTGCTGGTGCCTCAACAAACAATGATTTCCATGGTTCCATAGCATTGAGCCATGGCAGTTAGTGTGGAGTCAAACTGCATTCATCTTTAAGTGTAGATGCATCTAGAGACACAAATACAGAGTGCAATGCTTGCTCCACAGTCTACTTATAGAAGGTCTATGTGTACCAAAATGGCCCAAAATGTCTAATGGTATTTTGGTGAAGAGCTATTCCCATCTCGAAAAGAAAAAGTTCTTTAAGTACAGTTAAACATTTTCCCTTTTCTTCATTGTTTTTCTCCCTTTAATTATATTTTAAAGGATTCATATTTTAAGACTAATATTTTAAAGGATTATTCCAAATAGTTCAAAGCATTTTTAAAAAATGAAATTCATTTCTACCTCAAATGTGTATTTCCTTAGAATTTTCCATATTTCTGTTGCGAATACAATGCATGACTGGGGCAGCCAATTTTTGCCAATAACAAGGTGTCTCCGTGGGAAACCATTAACTTCTTTTCTGGTATGATTCTGGAAATATCACATTATCTGCTCATAATTTCCATTAGTTCAAGGCAGAAAAGTTTCTATTGGTATGACTGGGAGCTTTACTCCTCAAGTGAACAGCAGCCATGCCTAATGGTCATCTGCCAAAATCCAGGATCACTGCCTTACATACATAGGTAGTAATTAACTCCAATGCAGTTTACATATATGAGCAATACTATGAGCTAATATAATTGCAGAGGAAATGGGATCTGGAGATTTTACATGTATATGTGGTAGTAATAGAATATAATATGGCATTTCTGTTCAGAATTATTACTTGGAAAGTAACCCAATTTTAAATCCCCATTTAGCCAGGAAAACTCACTGGGTGATCTTAAACAAAGAACACATTTGCTGGCCACAATGAATTCTGAAAAACAACAATAACCCGTGATGAGGTCACCATAAGTTGGTGTCAACCTAAGGATACATAACAGCAAAGGGGAAATGTAGTGAGTACAGTTTAATGATCTGATTAGTTATTCTCAGTTCTACAATTGGCAAGGCTCTTCTTGCAGTACCTTGGCTTGTCTAGAATGGCAAGCCCACATGATTTTATAGAAGTCTTTTTTCACAATGAGCCATAGGATAAAATTTCATGGTCAGTATTCTCTATCAGTTATTTAGTTATGAAGGGATAAATCTAAGCAACTGTTTCATATCCAACATCACTAGGTAGTCATAACTGTGACACTATGGCCATGATCACAACCCCTTCTCCCTTCCCAACTGACTTTATTGAATGTCAGCTTCTTGAGGAGAAGGATGTTTATTTCACCCATGAGCTTGGGGAATAAAAATTTCCATTCTTTTGGTGGAGTAAGGTTGAGAGTGGTTACTAATTGAGTATGGTGGCCAACCAGTGAAAAGTGGTTTCTGTGATATGCTCCATAATGTGTAAAAGGTGCTTGAAATAGGGATGAGTGAAGTTATATTACAATTTCAATGAGCTTTAATTGGCACAGTCAATTGAGAAAATTGAAGAGTCTGAGTCCAACAACATATCACACACTTTGTATAACACTGGTTTAAATGGTGACATCATACATGGGACCAATTGCACTCCCTACTGATTTATAACCACCCTTGAGCCATCCAAGTTGTACTAAAAAACAAAGACAAAAACATGTCATTGGTCCTGTCCTTATGGACTTTTATTTATTGTAAAAAGACTAGTAGGGACAGAACACAAATCAGAAGCACATTCACTCATTCTGCAGGAGACAGGATGTGAAGCAATGATGCGTATCTTAAATCATTGCTTCCTGCAGTTGAAAAAATCACAGCAAGTTTCAGTGTTCCAAACCCACAATAGGCTCATGTTTATAATCAAAGCTGTCAATTATAATGTAAGGTTGAACATTAGCACTTTGTTGTTGATCTAGCAGCAAATAAATGGCTCCATGAGACCCAAAGTCTCTTTTATTTTTCCACTTTGTTATTTTATTTCATTATGAATCACTCAATTATCTGGGCCATTTTAATGTGTGCCACCACACAATTTCCCCTGATCTAAGGAAGGAAAAAAAACCCTCCTGAGTGCTACTAATTGCAGCAGATGGAATAGCATAGCTTATTCGATTTGTGACCTCTGTGTATTTCAGAGTTAGGTAAAGTCCTGGCATTGTTAAAAGCAACTTTTGGCACAAATATTCAGCTGCTGAACTTACACAAAGGTTGTTGTATGTCTTTCAACATACAGAACTGGATAAGTCACGGACCATCATCAACCTGACTGACAGATAACTCACTGAAGACCATGTATCCATTCTAGTAAAAGGAGGAAATTTTGTGGTCACCACCACCAGGATCCCAGTAGAAAACATCATTGCCAATGTTGAATCAGCAATTTACCAGCTCCCTGAGGAAGAAGCAGAGGAGGTAAGAATGGAAACAGCAAGGATCCTGAGAAATGCAAAACTCCCCCCCCCCCCCCCAGCAACATAATGAGAAAAGAAAGACAGGCCATCAAAGATCTCAACTCACATCCAGAAATCATCATTCTTCCAGCTGACAAGGGGAATGCCACGGTAATCATGGAAATAGAACAATACAAAGAAAAAAATCAGACAACTTCTAGATCCCACAATTTACAAGAAACTGAAACAAGACCCTACTAACAAAATCACCAGAAAAATGAACACTCTAATCAAGAACTCCTCCATTAACTTTGACATACGCCAACAGCTGTGCAAATCAGAAGCCCTCCCACCCAGGCTTTACGGACTCCCCAAAATCCATAAGGACTCCATCCCACTCAGACCCATTGTAAGTACCATTGGATTGCTGACTTACAACCTGGCAAAATTTCCGGCTACACAGCTGCAAACCCACATTGGGCTCACTGTGCACTATATCAAGGACTCAACACACTTCATAGAAAAGATCAGCAACCTCAAGCTAAGCACCAAGGACATCCTGATTAGCTTCGATGTGGTGTCCCTATTTACCAAGGTCCCGGTAGCTGACACCCTCACATTAATCAAACAAACTTCCCAGAAGACATCACAGCCCTGTTTCACCATTGTCTTACCACTAGCTATTTTCAGTGGGACAATGGATTCTATGAACAGAAGGATGGAGTAGCCATGGGGAGCCCTCTCAGCCCAGTAGTAGCAAATTTCTATATGGAACACTTTGAAAAACAAGCCCTAGAAACAGTACCAAAAAAGCCAACTGTTTGGTTCAGATACGTAGATGACACCTTCACAATTTGGAGCCATGGAGAGGAAGAACTCAGCAAGTTCCTGGACCACCCTAACAGCATCCACCCAAACATCCAATTCACCATGGAAAAAGAAAAGGAAGGAAAACTGCCATTTCTAGATGTTTTGGTCATCCGCAAACCCAATCAACAATTGGGCCACACAGTTTACAGAAAACCTACACACACAGATAGATACCTTCATAAAAACTCCAACCATCACCCAAGTCAAAAAAGAAGCACAATCAAAGCCCTGACAGACCGTGCACAAAGAATCTGCGAACCTCACCTCCTCCAAGGTGAACTCAACCACCTAAACTGGGCTCTACAGGCCAATGGATACTCCACCACAGACATCAGAAGAGCTGCAAGGCCAAGAACAAGCCATGAGAGTCAAGACAAAGATCCACCCAGAGGAAAGGTGTTCTTACCATACATCAAGGGAACCACTGATCGCATAGGCAAACTGATGAAGAAGCACAACCTACAAACTATCTACAGACCCACAAAGAAAATCCAACAAATGCTACGGTCAGCAAAAGACAAGAGGGATCCTCTCTCCTCTGCAGCAGTCTACCGGATACTATGCAGCTGTGGACAAGTATACATAGGGACCACCAAACACAGCGCCCAAACAAGAGTCAAAGAACATGAAAGGCACTGCAGACTAATTCAACCAGAGAAATCAGCCATAGCAGAGTACTTGATGAACCAACCTGAACACAGTATATTATTTGAGAACACAGAAATGCTGGACCACCCCAACAACTATCATGTCAGACTACACAGAGAAGCCATTGAAATCCACAAGCATGTGGACAACTTCAACAGAAAGGAGGAAACCATGAAACTAAACAAAATCTGGCTACCCATATTAAAAAAAACTCTAAAATCAAAACAGTAGATGGGAACCAACACTCTGAGGGCAGAGGAGACCCAAGGACACTAATGACTGAACAAAGGATGCCCCCCAGGCAAGAGACAAAACCTTTCCAATGCTAATTAGGGTGATTAACTGAAACATTAATGCTGGCTTCCCAGTGACAAAGGACTCTTGCCACACCCTGGACTCTCCACAGATATATATTTTTTCCTTTCCTTGCCTAGTTTATCCATGCCACACAGCCTCTGAGGATGCCTGCCATAGATGTGGGCGAAATGTCAGGAAAGAATACTTCTGGAACATGGCCACACAGCCCGAAAGACATACAATAACCCTGTGATCCCGGCCATGAAAGCCTTCGACAACACATTGCACAAAGGTTGTCAGTAAAGAAAGAGATGAAATAGAATTAATTGTTGACATATCTTTTGGCAGCTGCCATAACTTCACCTTGACAATTTGTCCAAATGTGTGATAGATTTTTTTTCATCCAGACAGGATTCTACAGACACATCCTACCAGAAACTTGAGGAAAGTTCCTCAAAAGTTGGTTTCAGGTTGGGATCCTGCTTACATTCAGGAAAGGGTTCCTCACTCTACCCACTACAGCTCCTAAATCAGAGGTCCTCAAGAGCAATTTCTCAGGAGACATTGTAAGAGTGTGGACATTGTTGCTTAATACACCAATACTCAATTTCTTCTGGTTTTTATTATCTTTTGTTATGGCAGTAAGAATGCAAAAGAATTCCAGGAATGATAGATAAATTTGTTTTCATCTGTTATTCAGTTTGCTCTTTTAGGTGAAACAACATATTCTGCATTTCTCAGACTATGAGACTTGGAATGCACATGGGATTGTGAGTTTCTCTAACATATTTTACTTCCTCTGTGCAAAAATAAGTACAAAAATGAGTGCAAAAATGAATATTTTAGCAGAATTAAACACATTTTTTTCAAAAATAAATTTGCAGAAAGCAGCACATATGTGAAGGTCCCTAGTTTTAATGACTTATGATTCCAGCTAGTTTGTTCATTATATTTATTCACTCAGATATCTCTGTCCCAAATGGAACAATTTTCTTTTACCTTCATACAATAGGCAATGTATTTTACTCTTAGAGTTAAGAGTTATGGTGTTTATGCAGACCTCTACTCTCAACAGATTTCAATGTTAAGCCTTTTTCAGGGTAAAGAGAGTAGGAATCTAGTACAAATCCATGGAAGCTAGAGTTAGATCACTCCAACAAGTAGTAGCTAAATACAATCTCTATGTTCAAAGGAAGTATACTGGGTAGTGGTTGAGGGGAACATACATGGCAGGTGAGTACTGTTGCTTTTAATTATGATGATTAACTTTTGGAGCATTACCCTAGTCATTGTTGGGAAAAACATGCCGCAGTACATGGACCTTTGATCTAGTTCAGCAAAGTTTTTCTGAAATATTTAGTTCAATGCACAATATTGTTTGTTGTGTATTAAGTATTGCTGGTTTCTCTGGGATGTAGACATTAACAGGACTTTGAATTGCTTAATGTTGCCTATATCATACTACCTTTCATCAAAATGCATAAACATTTCTAGGTTAACTTAATGGTTAAGAGGCTGCCATGTATGTTACTAAGGACAGCAACTACACGGATCCTTTTTCTCGGAACTGAGCTGGAGTGGTGAATGTCAGATTGGCCCCAGGATGGTTTTCAATAGTACCCCCTCTTCCTGGCCACTGTGAGGCAGGAAGAGGGAAGGTTGGCACTGCTAGATGACCGTCCACTGCTGGAGTGAAATTCAGAGTGGCATGAAAGAGGGGAAGGGGTGAAGATGAATTGCCCCCACTTTCCCCCTTCCTTTCTCTGATTAACGGGTCTCTCCAGCTACCATCACTCTAGGTGACAAGTGACCAACACTAATCATGCCACACCCACTGGCCACTATGATAACAAGAATAGGGGAGAGGCTGGATAATGATTGCCATCCTACATCCCTGGGCCACCTGACCCCAAGAAATATGGGATGTCCATGTAAACAGGATGTTCACATTGCCCTGGATTAACCCAAATAAGCTCTGTGCATCATTTAGTCAGCATCAAGTTGTTTTGCCCCTCTTTTGGAATAACAGGTCAGTGTAGATGTACCCTAAGTCCCCGATTCAAATATCACCTCTCAATAGGTCACCTGACATAAGATATTCCCAGTTTTGGTCACTCCCTCTGCAGTACAATAGCAATATTAATTCACCTTACTGGTAAAGATTAACACATGTGAAATTCTTAGAATAGTTGAAAAAATGCTGTATAAATGGTAGGTATAATCATCTCTTGATTTAACTGTCTACCAGATGTTACTGAATTCAGTTTTGGACCATCAGTGCCACAGTCATTAGCACCAGTATCAGTACCAAGCATTAAACATATGCAAGTCTAGCTTACATAGTCATAACTTTTGAAAAGGATGCCAGACATTGTTATGATTATAATAATTAAAATATTATAACTTTAATAAGTGTCCATTACTGTTAGCATTACTGCTTGATTCTGACAACTGAGCTCTTTCTACTGTACTTTTTCTAGCTGTTGTTATTGCTTTTCAAACATGTGGGAGAGGAAACTTCACTGTTTGCAACAGAAACTCATTCTCTCTGATGTGTTTCTTTTAATCTTGGATTCATAGGGGAAACTTTCAATGTATTCAAAAGTAATTTCGTATAATGCATCATGTCCTCTTTTAAGAGAGATATTGATTGACTTGTGGGCTAAACTAACCACATGATAGATTTTTCTAGAAATGAACACTTGAATGTGATTTCTGCTCCAAACATTGATGTATGCATGTATATTTACATTTATATTTTTCTGAGTTTGTACATGCACATAATTTGCTTACTTGGTAGTTAATGAGAAACAGTTTATTGTATAAAGGAAGGATGTATATGATATTCACATATTTTCCTATCCTCAAGGAGAAAGGATTTCTGAACATTTTGTTACACACATACACACACAAACCTGACAATTTTTAGTTCTATGAAAGAGAGGGAAAGCATGGCTCAGCAAAGCAATAGGGAGAAATGCAGAGTTTTCCCCTCAAAGTGCTATCTTTGGCACAAAATCCATTGTATTTTTCTATAAACACAACATTTGCATTCCAAAGTGTTGCAATTTTCATAAAACATTCAAAATGTGAATAATAATTCACATTTTGAGTTATTGCAATTATTTTGTGTGCAAAAAACCTCATGATCTCAAACAAAGTGGTTTTTTTCCAGTAGGAGATTTTTTTTTCCACAGAAAATCATCATGTGATTAGAGAAGATAGCCAAGCCTGAGTAAAACTAGCTAATCACAACCTTTGGAGTGCATTTGGAGGATAATGTATAAGAAACAGAGACTTGTCTGTCAAACAGCTAGATAAGACCAGTGAGAAGTAGGGATAGGACCAATTAGAAATAGAGACAGAGTCAGATGGAAATAGAAAAAGAGCCAGAGCCAGATTGGAATGGATTAAATCTTGGGAAAATCAGATGAGATAGAGCCTTTAGAAATAAAGGAATTATAAAGGCTAGAGATAGATAGAGGCAGATAGTGAAAGAGGAAACTTTGTTTTAATGGGAACAGAGAGCATGAATGGGTTCAAGGATAACTTTGTTTCAACTGAGGTGTTAAATTGTATTGTGTTTCAAGTCAGCACAATGTTTTACTTGTTATATACAATGCATAATTAATTCTGTTATTTTTTTACATTTCTACCTGGGTGATTTAATAAGTGATGAGTAGAACTGGTCATACATTGCCACACTAAACCCAAAAGTCAAAACATCTGCTTGTCCATTATATGTATAATCTTGATGTCTAACAACCAGAGCAAAGACGGGGTTTCAAGGATAGCATCCTGATCTTAGTGATAGGAACCCAAGGATTAGAACTGTAGGGGCAACCTGGATAGGGAATTTGATTAAAAGAAGCAGAAATTGTATGATCACTATAAAGTGAAATTATTCATTGTGTTGCACTGAGGTGAATTGATGTTCCAGGAGTAGTATTTGATCAGTACTAAGTTCATACTGTTAAGCTTCTATTTGATGCCGAATGAGCCTTATGATCTCATGAATGCAGTCTGCACCCTCCATTATGATGACTGAAACTGAATATAACATTAGCTAGACCAGATTCATGGTTTAATTCTTCTAATCCTACCAGCTCCATATTCCTCTACTTCTCAACACAAGTAGCTGCATGACCCACTTTCATGCTTTAATCCAGGTAGCTAGTTCTTTGAATGGTAGATTTGAATACTAGGTTTGTGGCTTAGAGTGGATAGTGATGCCTCTTGTAGCATGGAGGAGGTTAGATTGTTGGGTCAGAAAAGAGAGTAATGGTGGTGGTGGTTGGAGAAAATAAGGACACAACTATAGACTAATATGTCACTCATTGGATACAATATTGCAGACAGAGACATAAAAGACAGAATCAACCTTTGATCTCATACTTGGCACCCACTCTCCAACCAACATATGTCTGGCAGACATATTGCATGCTTGGATGAAGATGAGACATTTTTTGCTAGAATGCCACTATTTTCAACTGGTCTTCCTGGGTTCATGCACAGTTGCTGGCATGCATGCATCAATTTACAGCCTCAACTAGGGAAGGATGGATAATTTCATGTGGCAATGTATGGGTAGACAAAGTGTTCTCTGTATTTATTATTCTGCTGTATAACTTTACACAGCTTTATGTGGGGTGAGTTTGTATTAACTGTGATGCAGCAGCTTAGAAAACCAATGGGATTTTGGGCTACATCAAAGCAGTAGAATCATAGAATCATAGAATAGTAGAGTTGGAAGAGACCTCATGGGCCATCCAGTCAAACCCCCTGCCAAGAAGCAGGAAATCGCATTCAAAGCACCCCCGACAGATGGCCATCCAGCTTCTATTTAAAAGCTTCTAAAGAAGGAGCCTCCACCACAGTCTGAGGGAGAGAGTTCCACTGCTGAACTAGTATAGTGTCTAGATCAAGGGAAATCATGATGCCTCTCTATTCTGCTTTGGTCAGACATCACCTAGTATACTGTGTCCAATTCTGGGTGGCACAGTTTAAAAGAAATATTGACAAGCTGGAAGGTATCCAGAGGAGGCCAACTGAAATTTTCAAAGATCTGGAGACAATGCCCTATGAGGAACATCTTAAAGAACTGGGTATGTTTAGCCTGTAGAAGAGAAAGTTGAGAGGAGACATGATCGCCATTTTAAATATGTGAAAGGATGTCATAAGGAAGAGGGAGCAGGCTTGTTTTCTGCTGCCCTGGAAACTAGGACTCGGAGCAATGGGTTCAAACTACAGGAAAGGAGATTCCACCTGAACATTAGGAAGAACTTCCTGCCTATACAAGCTATTCAACAGTGGAACTCTCTGCCACAGAGTGTGGTGGTAACTCCTTCCTTGGAACAGAGGCTGGATTTTTCCTCAATAAGTACATCAGTTGCTCTTTCTTGTCATGTTGTGTTATCTTTATTATTGTATCCCTGGGTATGATTTTCCCTCCTCCATCTGCTAATCTGTGAACTCTTTCTAGGTCTTCTTTTATCCCATGTTCTGGATGCAGCATCGTAGGATGCTTGTGCCCCAGTTGATTCATGGAACACCACCAGAGTGAGCATGCATGATGTGATGGGCAGCATGGGGCTCCATGGATCAACTGGGTTACAAGCATCCTATGTGATGAAGTCCATAGTGTCATAGTAGAATTGTGTCTCATTGTATTACACAGCTACAACACCTCAGGTTCTAGCTAGCTGACAATGTCACAACCTGCTTATGTGTTTTGTAAATAGTAAGTAATAAATGGGATGTGCAATAGTGGCATGCTGGTTGTTTTTGTTTAATTGTGTGTATTTTATAGCTGGGTTATGAGAAGGCTATGGGTCAACTGGCATCTGCTGGGTTCTGTATCACTGAATCTGCTATGGCATTTTCTTCAGACCTTAAAAGTGTTATCTGAAAAATTGAATTCTATCCCTATAATAGATTTAGCACTTTAGATAGCTTCTTCAAAGTTCTTGACAAAACCTACAGCAGATTTGTTATCCTGATCCATGGAAACCATGAGCTTCAAATATTGTGGTTGGTGGGTATTTACTGGTTGTATCCATAGATGCTGTTGACATAATCTCTCTGACTGTTCTTTTTTCTCTTTTCCCAGTATCCATCCATTCTTTTTTTTCCTTTTTTTCCTTTTATTTTTTTTTTGTAAATTTTTATTATGTAAAGGTGATATCCAGAATGTAAAAGAAAATAAATACATCAAATACGCATAATACAAATACATCTGTTTATCATACTCCCCCAACCATCACCCATTCTTTTTCTTAAAACCACAAGTATTATTTTACTTTCCCCCTCTAGTTCTTTTCTATGTCTATAAAGAGATGATATGCAATATAATGTATTTCCTCAACCCTAAGATTCCCATACGAAAATATCTCTTAAAACAGGGTTCATATTAGAATCACAGATGTGTGTGTGTGTCTTTTTTCTATTGGTGGTACTAAATTAGTGTTTTTCTTACAATCGATAGAATCTCAGATTCAAAGAAATGTAGTAATTTACACTGGGGTAACTAGGGCAGATCTGAATCCTGGCAGATCTCTATATTTTGTCACTTCTATTAGCTGGTTATAGAACTTTAATTATTCTGGAAAAAGAACAACCTTTTTCATAGCAGGCACATTACATTTTTAAAAAGTAATCATACAGGATTTTTCTTCTTATTGATCTCCATATGCAAAAATGAAAAAAAAAAAAACCAACCAACTTTAAAGCAATCTTGCAGGCCCTTTATAGTGTATCTAGAGCCCTGAACATAAGTCATAACTCTTTTTGGGATGCATTAGAGAAAGAAATGTGTGTGATGTGTGTATTCATGAAAATATATCATAAAAATGGAAACTTTAAAATCTAATTAGTTAATAGGCATTATGTCAAAAGACTTGCTAATGTGCTACTTTTGTTCAGTGTTTCCAATATGTCAAGTGCTTCATAAGTGATAAGAACAATTTGGCTGCTTTGAAAAGCAACATTTCAAATAAGAAGTTACTCAAAGGAGACTTCTTTGATTTTATTCAGAAGGATGGTATCTTTTTATAGAATCATTTTGAAAAATAGTTACTTGTCCTTGCTTTAGGTTGTCTCCCGCTGATCTGAGGAATATAGAGCTGAGCTTCAATTCATATTTTTTTGCAAAAAGAACTTCCATTTTGTGTCCATGAGGAAACATAAAACAATTGTATTTAAAGGATACCCTCAAATTGAAAATGATACAATACAATTCCATTATATATATTAAAAATACATGTAGAATCATAGAGGACTGTGGGATATGGTAGGACTGTTTTGCTTGCTTTTTATTGGGTTGTCTTTACTTTGAAAGTCCTTGTTCTACTTCAGAAACTTTGTTTTTGTGGCTGAAACTCTGTTAAATTGGTGGACACCCAGCAAACCATAATGTGCTATCATAGCATGAAGTCCCTTGCTCAAAGACCAAGTTCTGGCAGTTTAATAAAGTTTTGCCATGTTTTTGTGTCAGAACCAATTAGGAAGTGACAGTTATCTACCAGAAACAGAAATCATAGCACACCATCAAGCCACTCCTGACAGATGCCCATCGCCCTCAGAATAAGAAAATCTGTTCCTGGTTTGAAAGTGTTATTTCCTGTTTTATTGGGGTTTTTGGGGCTGAGAGCTTGTGACTTGCCCCAGATCACCCAGTGGGTTTCCATGGCTGAGTGGGAAATCAAGCCGAGGACCAAAGGGGGTGGGTGAGGAAAGTTAAGAGGAGATAGGAACTGGAACATCTGAGACATGCAGTTTTAAAGCAGGCATATGGCACTTTTTAAAAAGATCCTCACTGCCTCCCCTCTCCCTACTCTGCCTTAATTGGGTGAGAGGCACAGTCCTGTTTCAAAGGTACTTTCCCAAAATCGAGGCCCTCGGAACAGCAGTGAGTGAGAAAGCAAGCCTCACTGCCTTCAGAGAGGGAAAAGGTGATTTACATTGTTTTAAAAAAGGGTAAACTCCTTGAATTTTCTAGAGAATGACACTGGCAATATAGGGGATCATTCTCCCCAACTTTCAGACATATCAGACATCTACCAATTTATGGGGAATTTTTGAAGTTTTGACAGAGTTTTTTTTAATGTCAGAGTGATTTGTTGCAGCTGGCTGCTAACCAGCCTGTGCCACAGCCCAGCCTACAGATAAAAAGTAAGAGAAAAACCCCCAAAAAATCTGACTTGGTATTCATTCTTAGCTATGTGGCCTATATGTATCTAGGACAATACCTGAAACTAAAAGGCTTCAGAGTGATAACAAACAACCTAGTTTTGAAGGAAGGTCATTTTGATTTCATAAACTGAAAAAGTCAATAAGCACAGTTCATATCTTGGAACAGCTAAAAGGTTTAGTCTCAGTTGATGATACTTACCTTTAGCAGATTAACCAAGCAAAACCAACTTTGTCCTTTGTTTTAAGCCAAAATTAATAAATCCCATGATGATTTAGCCTGTAATTTAGAAAGGTGAGATAATAAATTATACTGTACATCAGACAGTCTAAGGGCAACTATTAATAATCACATATTTGGGATAACAAACAGTATTATCATCTTCTGATTTAATTCTGTATCTCTTCAAAAATAATATCAATAATATAATATAAGATGATATATGCATCAATAATTATATTTAAGCATAATGGAGTAATTCATAATGATCAATGAACACAAATTTTAATAGAATTCTGATGAGCTTTTTTCTTCATTTGATTCTGCTCAATATTTTCATTAATCATCTTAAGAATGGAAAAGAGATGGACAAAAGTAAGGCTTGACTGATAAAAATATATAATTTTTAAAAAGACATCCACAGTCACAAGAAAATTTTAGCAACTGTCAGATTATAAACCAGTAGTCTATAGAAGGAATTTTTTTTTTTTTTTTGCTATAAGGAAACTCAAAAAGCACAGCCCACTTCAAATGGAAACTAAGGGCCATTCCAAACAGCTATATAAACCAGAATATCAAGGCAGAAAATCCCACAATATCTGCTTTGGACTGGGTTATCAGGGTCCACACTGCCATATATTCCAATTCAAAGCAGAAAATGTGGGGTTTTATTCAGATTGTCATTATCCAGGAAAAAACAATGAATTATTCTGACATCTGTCACAAGGACATCTGATGCAATCTATTGTGAACAATTACTCAACTTGTTATGGTGTTATGATGTAATCATTCTATCTTGCTTTCATATTAAAGATAGCAAGCCAGATCTCCATTCAGATCTAATGGGACCAGAGATTTCAATTTTGGAATCCATTCCACTTCTTTTTTGTTTAAAATATTTTGATTGAGAATCATAATGTTTTATAATATCAAAATGTTTTATAATATCAAAACGTTCTGCACTTCTTTAAAATTACTTAACTAAAGAAACTCCCACCCTTCTATTTTTCAAATTGAAAAGATATTCCCTTATTTGTCAATTTATGGGTTTTGATGTCCTTTCCACCTAAAGTTTCTTGCACATATATACGTAAAACACATAGCTGCATGTCCTGAAGTGAAATAGTTTAAACCAGGGGTCCTCAAACTTTTTAAGCCAAGGGCCGGTCCACAATCCTTGAGACTGTTGAGGGGCCGGATTATCATTTGGGAAAAAAAATACAAACAAATTCCGATGCAAATTCCAATAGTCAAGTTAATTAGGATTGTTGTTGTTGTTGTTGTGTGCCTTCAAGTCATTTCAGACTTTGGGCAAGCCTAAGTCTAAAATGTATTTATTATTTATTTACTGCATTTATTTACTACATTTGTATCACAGCCTTCTCACCCCAAACGGGACTCAGAGTGGCTTGCAAATTATATGTACATACAATATATTACATTATTAGCATAGCACAATATTAGCATTATATATTACTATACTGAACTATACTACTATACTGTAATATTATTAGTAATATTATATGTAATATAGAATATATAATTAATATTATTTTATGGTATTATTAGTGTTATATTGTATTACATTATAATATTATTATCAATATTATATGTATATACAATATATTATATTATAAAACTGAGGGCGGGGGCCAGGTAAATGACCTCGGAGGGCCGCATCCGGCCCCCGGGCCTTAGTTTGGGGACCCCTGGTTTAAACCATTGTTAGCCATTCTAATTATATACATACAATTCAAACAGTGTCCACATAGATAGTGTCCTGTTGGGTTTGACAGTATTGTTAAATAGTTGCTTTGAAACATTGAAATCAGCTGGAATCAACGCAACCTTTATATTTGTTGTTCTTTTGTATGAAATCAAGATGTTATTTCCCTTACCTCCTGGAATATTTTCTATTATGTACCAGTGTCTATTTATACATCTCTGTACACTCCGCAAAATAAGAAGGAACATCCCTCTCACTTCTTTCTGTCATTCTCTATCCCTCAATCGCTTTTGTTTTATTTATTTTTCCTTCGTGGCCTAAGCTTGTTCTGTACTTTAGCTTTTCTGACTTTCTCCCTACATGTGCTGGCTATTTGTTAGGATTCCACCATATTGATTTCCTTTTTTTTCCATTCCTTCTACAAGTCTGCTTTAAATCTTATCTCAGGGCCCTTCCAGGCAGGCCCAAACTGTGCCTCTGGTAGAAACAAATTAATGTGGAGAAAACTGGGTTTTCCCAGTTTGTTCTGAATTAATTAAACACCTAAGCTAAGGTTCAAATTAGTTAAATGCTTATGCGAAGATCTGTATCTTTCCAGGTGTGGACCCAGTAGGGATTGACTCCCAGGACAGCTTTTGCAGTCCCAGGGGTCAATCCCCACAGCCATTCTGGATGCTCAGACTCCTGGAGCCTGAAGGAGTGGGAGGGCTCCCACCCCAGGCCCGGTTCGTCATGGACACCTCGGGCACAGCGCCTTCCTGGGTACACCCTAGGCAGTGGCGGCGGGCAGTGGTGGCAGCAACTACTGGGTTGCTCGCAGCAGAACCAGGAAGTATTTTTGTATTTTTGCGATATTTCGCGAGATCTCACAAAATATCGCAAGATCTCATGAGAATAGAAACTACTTCCTGGTTTTGCAGCAAGCGACCCAATGGTTGCCGCCTCTGCCCGCCGCCACCGCCGGTAACTTTGGCATGGGGGCGCAATTTCAGGTGGGGGGTGTGCGGCCCTAGGTTGGCTTACTACCTAGAAAAACCTAGGGCTGCTCCTGTCCCACCAAATACCCCCTATTCCTCCCCGCCCCTCATTTTCCCCAAATGGGGCCCCTCCAGTACTCCTGATGCTTGAAAATGACACATCAGAAGGGGGGAGTAGAGATTTCTGCCAGCAGGCCCCTTGGGTAAGCTTTTTTGGATTAAATGGGAGACTGGGAGGGGGGTGGCTGGTCAGTATCTAGCCACCTCTTAGGGAAAGCCCAGACTTGTGAGAGAGTGTGGGGACAGAAACCCAGGAGGAAGCAGATTATTTTAACCCACTTCCTTCAGGTTTCTGCCCTATGTAGAAGGACCCTCAGTTGAAAATTCATTAGTCATACATTTTTAGATTCCCTCCGTTTTTCTGTCTCATTAGAAATTATTTTTCCTTTTCTTAGAGATGGAACTTAGGTCTAAACAAATTCATTTATGTTTCCTATACAGTAGATATATAACTTGCATATTATTTCATATATCTATATATACAAAAGAGTGATGGAATCCCGGCGACCGACAAAACAACAAAACTCAAAGCCCCCCAACTTTGAAATTTGACAACACAACCCATCATCCATGCCTCTAGGTTGATACAACAAAAAGAAAAGAAAAATAAACTCCTAATTAGAGGGAGAGAAATAATTGTTTTTATCCAATTGCTTCCAGTTAGAAAGCTAAGCTCTGCCCACTTGGTCTCCTAGCAACCCACTCAGCCCAGGGGACAGGCAGAGTTAGTCCTCATTTAGGCCTGATCCACACTGCCTATAAAATACAGATTATCATATTTGAACTGGATTATATGGCAGTGTAGACTCAAGGCCCTTCCACACAGCTAGATAACCCATTTATAACCTTATATTATCTGCTTTCGACTGGATTATCTTGACTCCACACTGCCATACAATCCACTTCAGTGTGCATTTTATACAGCTGTGTAGAGGGGCCTCATATAATCCAGTCCTAAGCAGGTAATATAAGATTATAAATATACAGTAGTGTCTCACTTAATCAACGTAAACAGGCCGGCAGAACTGTATATTTATAATCTTCCTGAAAACAAGGGAATTCCAGACAGGAAACAATCAGGGCCAGCTAACACCTCCCAACAAAAAATTCACTCAGGGACGAAGCAGCCAGTCTTTAAGACTGCAAGGCCGTTACATGCTAATCATTTTGCCTAATTCCAGCATTCATACTTTCCTCCAACAGACAAAAGAAAACAACAACAACAACCAGAAATATTGTATATTCACAAGTTTTAGATAATAAAATCTCCTGAATGGCGCAGCGTGTTAAAGCTCTGAAGCTGCTGAACTTCTGGACCGAAAGGTTGCAGGTTTGAATTGGGGGAGCGGAGAGAGCCTCCACTGTTAGCCCCAGCTTCTGCTAACCCTAAAGTTCAAAAACATGCAAATGAGAGTACAATGAATAGGTACTGCTCCGGCGGGAAGGTAACAGCGCTCCATGCAGTCATCCCACATGACCTTGGAGGACTCTACGGACAATGCCAGTTCTTTGGCTTAGAAATGGAGATAAGCACCAACCCCCAGAGTCAGACATGACTGGACTTAATGTCAGGGGAAAACCTTTACCCTTTAACTATCACCAGTTCCTCAATACTTTATTTCCCATACCACCATACTTCGCCACAGCAATGTGTGGCCGGGCACAGCTAGTCTTTAATAATTGTGTGCATGAAGCAAAGTTTGTGTGCACTGATATTATCAAAAATCAAAGGAATCACTATCTCAGCAATGCATATAAACAATTTTGGATTTTGGAGCATTTGGGGATTGTTGGTGCTCAGTGTGTATTGTTTGCCACTCTATTTAAACATGACGTTTTATTTTATCAAAGAGCTATCATTTGCTCCTAGGTTAAAGGTTTTTTTAATCATACTTAATTTACTGAACTGGAAGGATGTTGATTATTCTTATGTTGCAGACCAATCTTGACCTTCTTGAGCAGTCTATTTTCTTGTTCTTTGAAACACATAGTGATTCAGAATGAACCAGTCTGCACAAAACCCCCAGAATAATTGGCATAATCTGTGTGTTTTCAGTGGTAAATTGAAGGTCTTGTCCATCAATACTTCAATCAGCACCTTAGCTGTCACTGACAAGTAGCAGCATGTGCTTTTAAAAGACAGTCTTCTGCAAGTTAAATGTTGAGGTCATCTGTCATTTTCAAAGAGCAATCAATACAATCCATAAGCAGGGCTCGGTCTTATTTAAGACTGGAGAAAGTACTTGGTCAATGAATGTTCCCATGAGCCACATCTGATTTTCTGAGCAACATTAGTTTTCCTTCACTTAAAAATCAGTTTCATTTGTTAAAAATAATTTAATTTACACATTTGCACAAAGTTGCATATCTCAGGATGAAGCATATTAACATTCATTATTGCTAACAAAATTAAAGGGATTAATTTGCCTTCCATGTGCCTACTTGCTTCAAATCTATTAAAATCTTCATCCTAGCTTCATTTCTCAAACAGTTTAATTTTGATATTCTGGAAAACAGCTACCATAAATGGCTCATGGTAACTATTGGAAATCCACATTTATATCATACACACTTATACAGTGAAATGTTTGTAAGCCCAAGATTCAGGGAAACAAACTTCCTAGTGCATGAAAACAAAACCTATAGTATCTCAGAATCTCAAAAAATCAAAAGATTGGAATAAAAATGTAAGTGGGATTTGGAGATGCTCCATGAAGGTGGGACTGATAAAATGTCAAATCCATCCAGCCAATGTTGTGACTTCTAAACCAGCCTATCTATTGCAGAAAAGTAGTGAATGCTAATTCACCTTCAGGGTCAATATGAGACTAGACTGCAAGTCTAATCTGCATGCAGATTGGGAAATATTATCTTGTTGTTTTATAAGAAAGACAAATTAGGGAACAATGAAAATGGATCTCCAAATCTCACGAAAATATAAAGATAATTGCTGAATAAGACTCCAAATCTGCTATGTTAAGATTTCATTTATCTTCATCTAATTTCCTTGCTCTTATATGCATAAGTTCCAAAGCAGTCCTTTTTACAGTCACTTTCTAATTTCCTGTACAGCTTTTGTAATGGTGCTTTCCATTGTTGTTTCAGTTTGAAGGGGAGAGAAGTGGCCTTAGAAATGAGTTGTTAAGATTATTACCGTGTTTCCCCTAAAATAAGACCTCCCCAAAAAATAAGACCTAGTAGGGGTTTGGGGGGATTGCCAAATATAAGGCCTCCCCTGAAAGTAAGACCTAGCAACTAAGGCTGCAGCAGAGTTCCACTGGGAAACATGGCTGCAGGGCTAAAGCAGCACTCATACACACTGGAGGGAGGGAGGGACGCGGCTTGAAGAACCTTCCGTGGCTGCTGTTGCGCTGCCGTTTCTTCCTTCGGAGACAAGGCTCCGTCCTGTCTATGCTCCCTTCACCCCCAAGGCTTCTGATTGGCACCTGAAGCCAGGGCAAGGGAGGGTGGGAGGGAAGGAAGAGGGCTTTCCACTCGTCCTGCTCCTTCTGCTTCTTAAAGGTACAGGACGCATAGGGATTCTCCTCTCATCCTTATTCCTATCCTATGCCATGAAACTTATTATTTTATACTATTATTCTATTACCATATTATTATCATCATATTCTGTTACTATTATTATATCCCATTATTATATTATCCTATTAATATATTTTATATCATTATATTATATTTTTCTATTATTATTATATCATTATATTATTATTCTATTATTATTCTATTATATTTTCATATTATTATATTATTATTCTGTTATTATTATATTCCATTTTATATTATCCTATTAATATATTTTATATCATTCTAATCTATACTATTATTCTATTATATTATCATATTATTATTTTATTATTATTAGCATATTCTGTTATTATTATATTCCATTTTATATTATCCTATTAATATATTTTATATCATTCTATTCCATTATATTATTCTATTATTCTATTATATTATCCTATTATTATTATTATATTATTATGCTATTCTGTTATTATATCCCATTATTATATTATCCTATTAATACCATATTATTATCATATTCTGTTATTATTATATCCTATTACTATATTATCTCATTAATATATTGTATATTATTATATTATTATTATATTATCATATTATTATTATAGTATATTATATTATTCATCATTCATGACTACATTGAAACTAGAATAGAGAGAAATCAGCGTGGAAACCTTGTGAAACCTAAACTGCAAGACGTACCATAGATTGTTGTACATGTAAATAATGTTAGTAACAAGAAATTCTTGATAGGATTCATAGTTTGTCTGGTTATGCTGGTTTATGATGACAACTACTTTATAGTATATAATAAATGTTCATTTTGTTGTTCAACAATAAATATGAATTCTTCTTCATGGAAAAATAAGACATCCCCTGAAAATAAGACCTAGTGCATCTTTGGGAGCAAAAATTAATATAAGACCCTGTCTTATTTTCGGGGAAACAGGGTATGCTCCCATTTTCCTGATGTAGGACTCAAGATAGTTTATAAAAATGGAATAAGTTAAAAAGTACAAAGAAATCTCATGAAAATATAAAAATATGAAATAATAAAAATAAAAATAAAAATGAGAGCACAGTACCAACAAGACCCATTACAAAGAGTAGTCCTACAGGGTTCTATAGCTGATGGTAGCAAAAGTTGTCAAGAGGTCCAGCATAAATTATCCACCAAGATAACTAACACTACCTCCATCCATCAATTACAGTGTGGTAAGATTTAGAGAGAGATTTTTCAATAACAGTCTTAGAAGAGCCTTCTTTGCCTAATTTTAAAGAAATATTGACCACTTTCTTTAGATTCATTGGTTCTCATTTCTCCAAGAATCCTGTCCATAGCCTTAGGCTGTACAAATTGAAGAGTAATCATTATATCTGTATCAATTACAGCACCAGAGTCGCAACAAATTAGAATAATTTTATCTGTCAACACTGAGCACATTATTCATAGTAGATTGTTAAGTGCTTTGACATCTCTTCTTAATAGACAAGGTGTAAAAGGCTCCAGACCATTTTCAACTATCCACCTGATAATTTCTTGCACACTTGGTGATGGTAGAGATGGAGGAATTGCATTATCAGGGTCCACAACACAGCCACTCTAAAACCAGTTATATATTTTCAGAGTGATAATCATTAATATTATAATGCATTATCAAAATAAAATATAGCAGAGTCTCACTTATCCAAGCCTCACTTATCCAAGCTTCTGGATTATCCAAGCCATTTTTGTAGTCAATGTTTTCAATATATCATGATATTTTGGTGCTAAATTTGTAAATACAGTAGAGTCTCACTTATCCAACACTCACTTATCCAACATTCTGGATTATCCAATGCAGTCTACCTTTTAGTAGTCAATGTTTTTGTAGTCAATCTTTTCAATACATTGTGATGTTTTGGTGCTAAATTCGTAAATACAGTAATTACTAGATAACACTGCTGTGTATTGAACTGCTTTTTTGGTCAAATGTGTTGTCAAATATGATGTTTTGGTGCTTAATTTGTAAAATCATAATGTAATTTGATGTTTAATAGGCTTTTCCTTAATCCCTCCTTATTATCCAACATATTCACTTATCCAATGTTCTGCCAGCCCATTTATGTTGGATAAGTGAGACTCTACTGTACAGTAATTACAACATAACATTACTGCGTATTGAACTACTTTTTCTGTCAAATTTGTTGTATAACATGATGTTTTGGTGCTTAATTTGTAAAATCATAACCTAATTTGATGTTTAATAGGCTTTTCCTTAATCCCTCCTTATTATCCAAGATATTCGCTTAGCCAAGCTTCTGCCGGCCCGGTTAGCTTGGATAAGTGAGACTCTACTGTATAATGACAATTTTAGAAAATGAAAATACAGTTAAACTCACTACTAAATAATCACCACGATATAAAGCCAATCATTTCCCCCATTATTGTCTTGTTTATTTTCTGTTAAAATGTCACTCTTTTGGTTTGAAAATAGGTTTTAGGCAGATGTTCCAAAAAACATAAAAATCTATATCTATATCTTCTTTTCAGGAAGCTTGTTAGGTAGGTAGAGGGTTTCCTAGTCTAAAAAAAGATACCCCCGTGAACAAGATTAATAGCTCAGTACAGATGAGTTATTGAACCAAGAAACTAAAGCCTTAGATCTTCCCACTTCTATTTGCTTCAACCAATTGGAGGTCTAGAAATCAATAAGCACCATGATACAGCCACAGTATGTGTTAAAATTGATTCATTTTCAATACATCTCACATTATGTTTCTTGGTAGGTTTTTTCCCTCCTGAGTGTTTGTCAAGCAGCATTTCAGAATCATTGTTTTTAAGGGACTTCAGGTGCCATGAAATCAATCCCAGTGTACAAGCTGGATCCACTTGAGCTTAACTGTCCAGTCTTCTATAATTCCGTTATTAACATCATGTTATTGTTGTTGTTGTTTTTCTTGTTGTTGTTGTTGTTGTTGTCAGATTTTAACTTCCTATAAGTATAGGTCTAGTCATTGAATAGTTGGAATTCAATATCATTTGAACTAAATTCCTAATTCACTGGTGGTAACCCAAAACAATTTTTAATCTTTAAAAAATTGCCAAATTCTCCATTGCCCTCCCAAATTTAAAAAAGACTTTGAATAGTTCATGAGAGCTATTGTTTTGGAGAAAGCAGCTGAAATCCATCCTTATGCTATTTGAAATATAGCAGACATACACATAACAAAATTAAGTTGATAGAATCCTGTCCTGGAACCCTGGATTTTACCACTTGAAACTGTAGATAAGTGGTTTTGCTATGAATTGTTTCCATGCCAAAGAAGTCCTTATACTTTCTTCGAAATCAGGAAAAAAAAATTCTGTAGGATGAAATTCACCAACTTTTGTTTGCACTTACAGTAGAGTCTCTCTTATCCAACATAAACGGGCCGGCAGAACGTTGGATAAACGAATATGTTGGATAATAAGGAGAGATTAAGGAAAAGCCTATTAAACATCAAATTAGGTTATGATTTTACAAATTAAGCACCAAAACATCATGTTATACAACAAATTTGACAGAAAAAGTAGTTCAATACGCAGTAATGCTATGTAGTAATTCCTGTATTTATGAATGTAGCACCAAAATATCATGATATATTGAAAACATTGACAACAAAAATGCTTTGGATAATCCAGAATGTTGGATAAGTGAGACTCTACTGTATATCCATTATATCACCTCATTGCCATTTAATTCTTCTTTGTTTGTAAATACAGGGTGTTTGAAAAAGAACTCCCTAGTTTTAATATATTTATACCTAAAACTAGGGAGTTCTTTTTCAAACACCCTGTATATACATTATCTAAATGTATAATGACAGATGCTGAATTCATTAAGTTGTACAAAATCTTATTTTTCAGTTGGCGTTCTTTTGGAACACAAGGTTACAAACAGAAGGTCATCATACACAACATAGTTTTAAAATTTCTTTTCATGGTATTTTTTTCATATCAACAATTAATGTGTGAAAATATACAAAGAAGATAGCCTTGGGAAATAGTTTATACAGTTAAAAAGATTTCCATAGACTCCAGCTCGAACAGGTTTTGATACAAGGGTCCCATTTATCTTTAGTTTGTACTAGCAGGTTGAAATGTTTTATAGCACCTTCCTTCTTATCTTTCTTAACACTCGCTTCTGTTAGGATTGCAAACTGTCACAAAAATGGCTGATTTCCATATCTTTGAATACTTCATTTATTTGAGGGAAAAATATCTCCCACTTTTACTTTGGAGAAAATGGTCCACAGGGGAAATAAATCAATTTTTGAGGGTCCTTTTTTCCTTGAATGTCAACAGTTAGCATTCAGGTGGCTTTTAATAATAAACATAGGCCTAAAAACATTATGCTAGTGGAGGAAAATGGAGCACCAGCAGAGTTCTATGAGTTTTTTGGTTGCACAAAGATTCCCATGTTTGTTTTGTTGAACTTAAATATGCAATCAGTTCCTATCCAATACCTGGAAACTGCATGAGGCTTCCTCTCTTTAAAATAATCCAAAATGAGGTGCTGTATCTGGAACACATGGTTTGTGCTAAAGGAATGACACTGTTGGATGTTGACCTTCAACACTTTAACTGTTATACAAAAAGCAATGAAAGGGACAACAGCCCTAGTTCTCAGTTGTCTCTCTTTTCTAGAGTATAAACAGCCTGATTTTCAAAACTGTTGTACATTTTGAAGTCAAATCTTCACTTGATTACCTTGGGGTACTCATTTCTCTTACTGTATGTTTGTGTGAGATAGATATATATTTTCTACCCTTGAAATTGAGTTGGGGGGGGGGGTTGCCCATTCAATTCCATTTATTTATTTATTTATTTATTTATTTATTTACAGTATTTATATTCTGCCCTTCTCACCCCGAAGGGGGCTCAGGGCAGATCACAATGTATACATAATTGGCAAACATTTAGTGCCATATACACATAGAACAGAGACAGACACAGAGACAATTTAATCTTCTCTAGCTTCCAGCTTCCTGAGGGGATGCTCAATTCTGGCCACAGGGGGAGCAACTGCTTCATCATCTACTGCGAGGCCACTTCCTCATTCCAAACGCTTGCTGGATGATTTATGCTGCCGTAAATTAGTTAAATTTGCCTCCTCACATATAAGTGGTACCTAAATTTCCTACTTGATAGATGCAACTATCTTTCGGGTTGCTTAGGTCAGCAATGAGCAGGGGCTATTTATTTTATTTTAATGGTCAGGTGCTCATTCCACCATGGACTGGCCTCAAACTCATGACCTCTTGGTCAGAGTGATTTATTGCAGCTGGCTACTAACCAGCCTGTGCCACAGCCCAGCCCCATTTGTTTATTTTTTCATAGGCTTGAATCATTCTGTTCACTCTATTCAATTTGAATTCTAAATATTAATTAAAAAAAACAAATTATGGAATTAATCAAAATTTTCAAAACTATTTCCCAGATATTTGAATTCAATATAGAAGACTGAACTGTTTATAATTCAGGTTTCAATATTTGTCATGTACTACTGGGTTTTGTTTGTTTTCTTTTTAGTATCAGGCAATGGTGTTTTGGCATTTCATATTTTAGTAGATGTCAATGTGATGACCCATGGGCCTTGTAGTCCTGCTCAGGACATTGTAATTCCTGATGAAGATGAAAACTTGGGTTTTTTACCTTCCCAGTCTGAACTGGATTCCTTTCAGCCAGATCTTTCCCAGGCAGATCTGGGAACCTTGCACCTGCAAGAAAGTTGTCTCCCAGAAGTATGTCAAACAACCCCAGAGCCTACTTCTCCCGTGTTCTTGCGCCGGGAGTTTTGTAAACAACAGAGAAGTTTGGAATCAGCTTCGCGCAGGAGTGCGAGGATTGCAGCTAAGAATGTGGCCAATTAAGACTGCTTCTCGTGAGAATCTTTGGGGAGTCTCACATCTGGTCTCAGAGTTTAGCTTTCGGTTCTGGTTCCCAGAGAACTGCTTCGGCGGGAAAGTTAGACTCTATTTAGGTGTTTTACCCGCGTAGTAACTTCGCGGAGTCAATTCGTCAGCCTACGGAGCGGGTTGTGTCTGGACAGCGCGCTCCGATTCAAGCCTCGCTCTCGCTCAAGCCTTGCCTTGCTATCCAGCCTTCGCCTTGCTTCCCAGCCTTTGTTTACCTACGGACTTTGCCTTGTTTCCCAGGACCAATCCTTGCCTTGTACCACGGATTTTACCAAGTTATTCCACGGACCTTGTTCTTGTTCCTAGTTACCTTGTTCCACGTTTTAAGCCTTGTTTCAAGTATCAAGTTATTTCCTAGCCTTGCTCAAGTTTATGGACTAAAGGACCTTGTCATCTCCCCTCACTTTGCTTGGCAAAGTGAGTGTTTCGGTTATTGGATTACAACTTTGGACCTTAATATTTCATATTGGACATTATTTCCTTGGACTAATTTTGACCTTTCCTGAAAGGTCTGCTTCTGGACTATCTTTTACATTTGCTTTTACTAACTTTATATATTTCCTTAATAAAGATATTAGATAGAATCTGGCCTCTGCGTATGGTTATTGGTGCTCTGTAGCCTGGGTCGTGACAGTTTGACTCCGCCACCCTAAGCACCAATTAACCTCGGCCAGAATGTCTACCGGAGTCGTACCTGGGCCGAGCGGCCAGCCGATTACCTACACCATCGACAAGGATGAGGTGGACCGAATCCGTGATAAGCTCAATGCACAGGATGGAGAAATAAGGGGTTTGAAGGAACGCGGAATTCGTCTTCCGGCCATGGCGTTGCCAACCAAGTTTACTGGAGAAGCTTCTAAGGTTCATGTCTTCCGTCGCCAATGTCAAGCTTATCTAGAGGCCCGTGCTGCCGAGTTTCCCCAAGAAGACATCAAAGTGGCATGGGTTTACAGTCTTCTAGACGGGCCAGCGGCCAGCTGGGCGACGGCACTGTTCGACCAAGCCTCTCCACACCTAAGATCAGCGCAACACTTCTTGGACCACCTCAAGGAGACTTGGGGAATCGAGGACAATTTGGAGGCAGCCGGTCACAAACTCCGTCGCCTTTTCCAAGGAGACAGACCTATGTCTCAGTATATAGCCGAGTTCCGAGTGCTGGCCCACAACACCGGCTGGAACGATGTAGCCCTCAGGGGACAATTCCGGGAGGGTCTCAACATTGAAATGCTGGAAGAAATCTCCAAGGTGGATCCTCCCCAGACCCTCGAGGCACTCATTGATCAATGTTTACGGGCTGAAGTCATGATTGCCAACAGGAAACAGTGGGTTCGAGGCCAGGGCAGTAGAGCCGGGGCAAAACCCCCCGCTCCCGCCAGCGTTCAGCCACGTCCGGTGTGGAGACCCCCACCGCCAACCCCATACCCCAGAGGAGGCGAGGAGGTGCCGATGCAGTTGGGCAATGTGCGTCCCAGACTAGATGCCGCCGAGAAGGCCCGTCGTCAACGCTTAAACCTCTGCTGGTACTGCGGGAACGGGGGCCACTTCGCCAGAGAGTGCCCAGCCAAAGGGAAGCCTGCCGCCCGTCTTGCGGCGGCGTCCTCCACGGAGACGAAGGCGTCTGAGCCGACTGGCACACAGCCGGCGGGGGAAGCCAACGACCGGGTGTAGAGAGGCTCGCCAACCCGGTCAAAAAATCCATCCAAGAGCCGCCAACCGGGGTCCTGTTCCTTCTCGTGGTCACATTATGGTCAGCAAAAAGGGGACCCGTCATGATCCACGCCATGATAGACTCTGGAGCTACCAACAATTTCATCGATAGAGAGTATGCCGACTCTCTGGGATTACAATATCATGATTTCAAGAATGCCCGTGTGGTGCAAGCCATAGACGGCCGCCCCCTCAAGACGGGCCCCGTAAGTCAGTGGTCGGAACCCACCAGGATGTGGATAAGGGAACATATGGAAGAGATTTCCTTCTTTGTTACCGAGGTCCCCCATTTCCCTGTGATTTTGGGAATTCCATGGCTGACTCTCCACGACCCTAACATCTCCTGGTCCAACAGAGAACTGCAGTTTGCTTCACCGTACTGCCAAAACCATTGCCTCGTAGCCAAGGTATGCCATGCCACAGACACCGAGCCCATCATCACCTTGCCAAAGAAGTACTCCGAGTATTGGGATGTATTCAATGAGAAAGAAGCCGAAAAATTACCCCCACATAGACCTTATGACTGTGCCATTGACTTGGTGGAGGGGGCCCCGATCCCGCGAGGGCATCTCTACTCCCTGACTGAACCAGAGCAAGAAGCTCTCAGGGAATTCCTAGAGACAAACCTTCGCAAGGGATTCATCAGACCCTCTCAATCCCCAGCCGCCTCCCCAGTGATGTTTGTGAAGAAGAAGTCAGGGGAACTACGCTTGGTGGTGGACTACAGAGCATTGAACAATATCACCAAGCGGAACAGCTATCCCCTGCCCTTAATCTCGGATCTACTGGATCGGCTTCGAGGAGCCAAGGTTTACACCAAGCTGGATCTTCGGGGGGCTTACAACTTAGTTCGCATCAGGGAAGGGGACTAGTGGAAGACCGCCTTCCAGACCAAATTCGGATTATTCGAGTCCCGAGTTATGAATTTCGGTTTATGCGGAGCCCCCGCAACGTTCCAGCATTTTGTCAATGACATTTTTCAGGACTATCTAGACAGGTTCTTGATAATCTACCTGGACGATTTTTTGGTGTTTTCTAGATCGCAATCAGAACATGAGAACCACGTCAAAATGGTGTTACAACGATTGCGGGATCATGGACTTTATGCCAAGCTGGAAAAATGCGCCTTTGATCTACAAGAGGTAGATTTCCTTGGTTACCGCATCTCGCCTCTAGGGCTTTCCATGGATCCAGCCAAGGTTTCAGCAGTATTGGAATGGCGGGCGCCAACTAACAAGAAAGAGGTGCAGCGTTTCTTGGGGTTCGCGAACTATTACCGCAAGTTCATTCCAGATTTTGCCCGCTGGTCCGACCCCATCACTAGCTGCATCCGTGGAAAGCAGCCTTTCCGCTGGACTGATCAAGCAGAGAAAGGGTTCCAGCAACTAAAGAAACTATTCACCTCCCAGCCAATTCTACAGCACCCAAATCCTGGAACCCCTTTTGTGGTGCAAGCGGACGCCTCTGATGTGGCAATTGGGGCTGTACTCTTACAACCGGTGGGAGATCACCTCCATCCCTGTGCCTTTTACTCTCGTCAACTAACCACACCAGAGAGGAATTACACCATTTGGGAAAAAGAACTACTGGCCATAAAGGCAGCCTTTGAAACTTGGAGACATTGGCTAGAAGGGGCCAAATTTCCCATTGAAGTCCACACTGATCATCGTAATCTAGAACATCTAAGAACTGCCCGCAAACTAAATCAGAGGCAGCAACGTTGGGCTTTATTCTTTGAACGTTTCAACTTCCAGATCCATTATGTGACCCCAGCCCAAACCAAGCAAGCAGACGCCCTGTCACGTAAACCGGAATACGCTGCAGGACGCAAGGAGACCTCTGAATCCCAACTGCTACAACCCGAGAACTTTGCCACGCTCACGGTGGGGAACACCAAATCCATTCCCATTGGTTCAACTTCCCCTACTCCAGGACCCATCTGTGCTCAAGAAATCAGGGCTAGTCAGCAAGCAGATGCCTGGGCGCAGGACCAACTTCGCCAAGGTCTGCATTTTCCCTTTTCGCTTAAAGATGGGCTGCTCTGCTATAGAAATCATGTTTATATCCCACCCGGACCGGGCAGGGAAAAAGCGCTTCGTCTGTGTCATGACTGCAAACCAGCAGGACACTTCGGACTATTTAAAACTATGCATTTGATCCTAAGGGATTTTTGGTGGCCCAAGATCCGCAAGGATGTGGAAAAATATGTCAACACCTGCCCAGTATGCCAGCGCTCCAAGATACGAAGGGAGAAGCCCTCAGGGCTTTTACACCCCCTTCCTACCCCATCTCGCCCATGGGAAATAATTTCCGCGGATTTCATCACTGACCTACCACCTTCCTGTGGATTCACCACGATCTTAGTGGTGGTGGACCTTTTCACCAAGTTAGCCCATTTCATTCCCTGCGAAGGCCTCCCCACGGCCAAAGAAACTGCGGATCTATTTCTTCAACATGTTTTCAGACTACATGGATTGCCCAAGAGTTTAGTCACAGACCGTGGATCTCAATTCACCTCTCGTTTTTGGAAGGCACTACAAAAACTATTGGGCATAGACTCTCGCTTATCTTCAGCTCATCATCCCCAAACAGATGGGCAAACGGAGCGCACCAATGCCACTTTGGAGCAGTATCTTCGCTGTTATGTAAACTACCAACAGGACAATTGGGCTTCTCTGTTACCACTGTCTGAGTTTGCCTACAACAATGGAGTTCAAGCTTCTACAAAAGAAACGCCGTTCTTTGCAAACTACGGCTTCCATCCACGTTTCTTCCCCCCTGTCATTGAAACTTCAGAAGTTCCCGCAGCAGAGGATTGGCTGCAGGAACTCACAGCGGTGCAACAACTTTTGCTCCAGCAACTGGACCAAGCCAAGGAGGACTATAAACGCCACGCTGACAAACATCGCCAGCCGGGCCTCGAAATCAAGGTAGGAGATCGGGTTTTCCTGTCCACTCGCTTTCTGCCCTCCCACCGCCCTTGCCGGAAGTTAGATGCCCGTTTCATTGGCCCCTATCCAGTGGTGGCGCAATTAAACCCCGTGACTTTCAAACTCCAACTTCCGCGTTCAATGCGCATTCACCCAGTGTTCCACCGTTCCCTGCTCCTTCCGGCGGATGGTGTGCGACCTGATACAGACCAACCGGCCCCCCCTCCTGTTTTGATGAATGGGGAGGAGGAGTTCGAGGTTGAGGACATTTTGGATTCTCGCTTTCACCGCCGCTGCCTACAATATCTCATTGACTGGGTGGGTTTTGGCCCTGAGGAACGCTCTTGGGAAGACGCCTCCACAGTCCATGCTCCTGATCTAACCCGTCGCTTTCATCAGACCTATCCCACCAAACCGCGACCTCGCGCCTCGGGGAGAGGGCCCCAGTTTGGGAGGGGCCTTGAGGAGGGGGATAGTGTGATGACCCATGGGCCTTGTAGTCCTGCTCAGGACATTGTAATTCCTGATGAAGATGAAAACTTGGGTTTTTTACCTTCCCAGTCTGAACTGGATTCCTTTCAGCCAGATCTTTCCCAGGCAGATCTGGGAACCTTGCACCTGCAAGAAAGTTGTCTCCCAGAAGTATGTCAAACAACCCCAGAGCCTACTTCTCCCGTGTTCTTGCGCCGGGAGTTTTGTAAACAACAGAGAAGTTTGGAATCAGCTTCGCGCAGGAGTGCGAGGATTGCAGCTAAGAATGTGGCCAATTAAGACTGCTTCTCGTGAGAATCTTTGGGGAGTCTCACATCTGGTCTCAGAGTTTAGCTTTCGGTTCTGGTTCCCAGAGAACTGCTTCGGCGGGAAAGTTAGACTCTATTTAGGTGTTTTACCCGCGTAGTAACTTCGCGGAGTCAATTCGTCAGCCTACGGAGCGGGTTGTGTCTGGACAGCGCGCTCCGATTCAAGCCTCGCTCTCGCTCAAGCCTTGCCTTGCTATCCAGCCTTCGCCTTGCTTCCCAGCCTTTGTTTACCTACGGACTTTGCCTTGTTTCCCAGGACCAATCCTTGCCTTGTACCACGGATTTTACCAAGTTATTCCACGGACCTTGTTCTTGTTCCTAGTTACCTTGTTCCACGTTTTAAGCCTTGTTTCAAGTATCAAGTTATTTCCTAGCCTTGCTCAAGTTTATGGACTAAAGGACCTTGTCATCTCCCCTCACTTTGCTTGGCAAAGTGAGTGTTTCGGTTATTGGATTACAACTTTGGACCTTAATATTTCATATTGGACATTATTTCCTTGGACTAATTTTGACCTTTCCTGAAAGGTCTGCTTCTGGACTATCTTTTACATTTGCTTTTACTAACTTTATATATTTCCTTAATAAAGATATTAGATAGAATCTGGCCTCTGCGTATGGTTATTGGTGCTCTGTAGCCTGGGTCGTGACAGTCAATGATATTTAGGATCCAACAGCAATATTCAATACTTTTTAGTACTTGCAATGTTCTGCATGCACTCCCCAGCCCTATTGTCTTTCTCCCTGACACATAGTGATGTCCAGTGAATAATGTAGCACTTTTTATGATGCAGGATAAACCTTTTCTCTCTCTTTGTTTTGTGAATGTCGCAATTCTACAAATACATACCTAGGAATATTTCCTTAGTGGGATACACTACTAAATATATATATAAAAGGTTGAACTATCAAAATTCTTTATTTGAGAATGAAAACATTAGATTAACAAAAACAATTACAGAGTTTTAAAAAGCCAAATTATATGTTATTTGGAAAAGGTTAGAAGAGCACACTGAGAATATGGTGTAATTCACCTTGTTTTGAAATTAGACCATTTCATTTCATTTCACTAGGGCTTTGAGGAGAGAGAGTCCCTATGGATTATTTCCCTGGTCAGTAAATGATTTATTACTTTCTTCTTCTTCTCTCTATTTTAATTTTACAGTTGGGCATATCAAACTTGTTTTTCTCTTGCTAGGCCTTTGTATTCACTATTCGGAGTATTGCCAATCATCCAGAGTTTTATATTCATTCCCCAGATTCCCAAAGCAATTTTCAATTTAACCATGTTTTAACATTAAGTTAGATTGGTAAAACAACATTAATTTTTGGGCTTTGTTTTTCAAGCAATTTTTATTCACCTTTTAAGATTACTGCAACTACCTTATAAGCCTCATGAAGAATTTATTACCTTATTTTTATCTGAAGGCTTAGTAACTCTGCAAATGAATCAGAGGTGTTGTGGATAGCTCAGAGAACAAGGGAAGGAGATGCTGGTTGAAGGCCCAGCACTGGAACAGGAACCCAGCAGTGACCAGCAGCCCCCTCAGCCAAGTGTAGATGTAGAATCCATGGAAGTAGCTAGCACTTCTCAGCCTGCAAAGCATGGTCCTCTGAGCAGGCTGAGAAAAGATTAAGTGTCCCAACTTTTGTAGACCTGCGAAGAGAGAAGGCTCAACTTTGCAGGCCCTCTAGATTAGCAGAGAAATGAGCTAGTAATAGGAAACACCTAGGAACCTAGTATTGTAAGAGTTCAAGTGTGGCACCTTGATGCTGGCTTCAAAATCCATGCCTGGAGCTATGGCTGCAAACTCTATGATTCTATGATTCTATGATTCTAACACTTGCTATTTGGTATTTGTGATCTCTGGACTTGCCCTTGTACTTTGGCTTTCAATTCTTATTAAGCCATGGACTAAGCTTGTATTTGGCTCTCAACCTTGGGATGGACATTTGGCTATTCTGTTGGTTAAGTCCATGCTGGTAGTTGGGATTGAGGTTTTTGAACCAACACAGATAGCATTGTGTGGGCGAAATCCCCCCCCCCTGTTGTTTTCTGTGGGAGCAAAAATCCTTACTCAGCCCTGACTAACCAGTTTGGTCTCACACTATCTATGCTGAGGTTGCGTTACAGCTTCAGAAAAAAGGCTAGGTAGAAAATGTGAATCTTTCTTGAATAACTTAGTCCACCCTCTTCACATATTGGGGGGCAGCAAAACCAGCCTGTAATTCAGTCAGGCCTCAATTTGTGGAGGTCTTCCAAAACTGTCATTTGCCACAGGTCTTGTCTTGTGGCAGCAAATGGGACTACTAGCATTTCAAAATGTGCCCAGAAACAAACTGACAGCCAGTAGAGCCATTTTAATGGGAACATAAAATGGTCTCTGTAGACTGCCCAAATAAAATTTGCTTAGAAGTTTCTTAATAATACCTTTTAAATTGTGTTGTCGAAGGCTTTCATGGCTGGGATCACAGGGTTGTTGCATGTTTTCCGGGCTGTATGGCCATGTTCCAGAAGTATTCTCTCCTGACGTTTCGCCCACATCTATGGCAGGCATCCTCAGAGGTTGTGAGGTGGCATCCTCACAACCTCTGAGGATGCCTGCCGTAGATGTGGGCGAAACATCAGGAGAGAATACTTCTGGAACATGGCCATACAGCCCAGAAAACATGCAACAAACCTTTTAAATTCCCCCAAGGCAAAACTGAAGTGTTAATTTGTCATTTTCCTTTTATCCGATCACATCCAATCCAAATGATCTATAAGGAGGCAGGTGGCATGCTATCAAGAATACTCTACTGTTATAAGCAACTTTGTTACTGAGAACAAGCTACTTGTAATTAATTCATGTATACAAAATTTCATGGGGATTGCAATGTAGCAAGGGATAACTTCACTTCTTTTGTTTTGCCATTGTGATTGTTTTAATTACTTTTGGGTGGGCTCATGACCTCTCTGATTATGTGTGAATTTTTAAAAAAATACAGTGACTTAAACTACAACTATTACATTTACACTGTATAATAAAAAATGAAGTTGCTCATTTAAAATATTGTAGTTATAATGCTAACTATTTTCATTCCTAGAGCTGTAGTGTAAGCAGTTGCTTTTTAAAAAACAATATTCCAAGCTCTGGCCCTATTTACAAGGGTGAATGCTGTCTAAGGGCCCTTCCACACAGCCATAGAATCCAGAATATCAAGGCAGAAAATCCCACAATATCTGGTTTAGACTGGACTTTATGGTAGTGTGGACTCAGATAACGTACTTCAAAGTAGATATAGTGGAATTTTCTGTCTTGAAATTCTGGGTTCTATGGCTGTGTGGAAGGGCCTTGAGTTACTAAGTGCAGACTCAAAATAACTACACTCTTAGTAAAGAGTGCTTAAATGGTTGAGTTATTTGGTTTTGTGGTCAGAGTCTATCTGACTAGGAGCAAAAGGGATTTGGCAGAAATCCCCTGTAAGCCATGAAATTCACGGAGTAACCTTAGATTAGCAATTTTCTCACAAGTAAGTCTACCTCATAGAACCATTGTGATAATAAAATAGTGCTGGGTTATGAGACCACTAGCTATCCTAAACATCCTAGAAGAGAAAGACAAAAACATAACAAGGATACAAAAACTCTTGATTCCATATAGTTTTGAAAGAGCGAAAACCACTTTTAACCTTCAGTTTATTTCCAAGTAGTGCTCAATACACGGCTCTCTCTGTGTGCTTGTCTCCCTGTAAGTCAATGGTCTTAAAAAAGATGAAGTAAAATGCATTCTCTCCATTTTCTCCTTAATAAGGATATTGTTAAATTCAATACCTCTGCTGGTGCTTTTAAAAGTTAAATCCAAGGAAAGTTAAATCTGTTGTGTACAGCAATACTCTCATTTCAGTTAAGGGCAAATCATTGCTGCTTCCCGTGTCATAGGTTATGGGAACATCTGTCGTTAACATAGATCTTTCTAACTGGCAGTGGCCTGCGTATGGGATAGGTGAATGCTGAGCTGCCAAAGCTGTCCCCTGAGAATCAAGAAAGTAACTTTCTTTGGATGCTCTCACTCACCACTTCCTACTCATTCACTGTAAGGTGTGATTTTTTCATACCGTTAAGGCAGATCTCCATGAGGTTACTTTATTTAATCAAGACAAAAGCAAGCTTCACATTTAAAGTGTGTATATGTGTGCCACTATCTTATACAACTTTTTTTTATTTATGACAAAAACAAACACAGGGACAGCTACAAATTTTGTGATATATAAAATAAATTTGACAAGATTTTCATATGTGAGAGTTGGGGTTTTTTAAAGCAAAGCTTAAGTAGAAGCAAATTGTTGTGGTGGAAAAAATAAAATAAACATTTTCTTTATCTTTCCCTTTCCTCTCTTTAAATCTTTCCAAGAAATACTTCCAAATAATCAATTAATTTAAACAGTTTCATTTGGGACACTTCCCACTGGTGCTTTTATTTGAATCAATGTTTATGTTTGGGTGGGCTCATAAGAAATTCCCACCATGTGCTGTAAAGATGATGTCAGATTACATAGCCCAGATAGGATGCTTGGCAGATGACAAGAGTGACTTTCTGCTGTGAAAGTTTTTTATATTGTCAGTCTGTTTTGTAGAAGCAAATAGTTTGCCTTTGTATATACTGACATAACTGAGGGACAATGTGTTCAGCTCTGAGTGCTGGACTAGGACTCTGAGAGATCAGTTTGAATCCCCACTTTGCTGTGAAAATCTATTGGGTGACCTTGAGCAGGTCACACTCTCTCAGCTTCAGAGGAATAAGATAGCAAACCCCTCTGAACAAATCTTTTGATATTGCAACTTTATTGAAACCTTTTCCAAAAGAGGAGATCCACATAAGCATTGAGATTTCTTTATATAGTAGCTCATTTTTTTTAACAATCATTTCAATAAGTCTATTCTATTTGGAACTAAACAATAAGACCTATATCTCCTGACTATGGCACCATCTACACTTTAGAACACATTTGTCAAATTCCATACCAACAAGATGGCCAAGAAAGATCCCATGGCCAATTGTATTGAAAGCCAGTGAGAGTTTTAGCAGGACTGACAGGAAAACATTCCTCCTGTTCAGTTCCCAGGGTAGGTTACCCACGAAGGTGACCAAAATTGTGTCTATCCCATAGTGAGGTCAAAAACCAAGATATGCCAAATGAAAGGAGGGTAGACACAGCTCTCTCATATTTCCTGTTGTTTAACCTGCACAGCTGCCTTTCAGATGGGATGAAGAATACTACTCTGCCATCAGTAAGTTTCAGCTGGTGGGCCCATCAATTTGACTCTGTCCTTTTCCTTAGAATATATTGACTTAAATATGGTCCTCATATTTCATTTACAGAAAATGAAATGCTAAAGTTCAAGTTTGTCTCAATATAACTGATCTATAACTTGTGTACTAACTTCTTGTTATTACTAAAGAAATGACCACTATATTTGTTCAGGAGTTCCTCCATCGCTTCTTCTTTGATACATTCCAGAACTGAGACTTGGAACAAATGCCAAGCAGAAATTGGCTACAGCTTAAGGGCTTAATCACAACATGCTAACAACTGCACCTATGTGGTACACATTTGCAAATACATCCCCAAGTTACACTAAGGTTCATTTATTACTTTTCTACCTAAAAAAATATGGGGGGGGGGGCTGGTGGCACAGTGTGTTAAAGCGCTGAGCTGCTGAACTTGCGGGCCAAAAGGTGCCAGGTTCAAATCCCGGGAGCGGAATGAGTCCCTGCTGTTAGCCCCAGCTCCTGCCAACCTAGCAGTTTGAAAACATGCAAAATGTGAGTAGATCAATAGGTACCGCTCCAGCAGGAAGGTAACGGCGCTCCATGCAGTTATGCCGGCCACATGACAACTCCAGCTCTTCGGCTTAGAAATGGAGATGAGCACCAACTCCCAGAGTCGGTCATGACTGGACTTAACATCAGGGGAAAACCTTTACCTTTACCTACCTAAAAATATAATGTATAAAGTGCCACTCAGATGCACTGTGTTTCCAATGTAGCTATTACAGTCTTGCAGTACAAATTAATTTCATGTTTGAGTTACTCCAATATGATTTTCTATATATACACATGCAAAAAGTGTGTTTGTGCTGCAATGTTTTGTTGTTGCTTCCTTCAGTTGTGTGAATGGCTCAAAACAAAAGTCCAAGAGCACAAACCAACTCTTAGCCAGATACAAAAAGAAGTGTTTCATTGAATGGTATGCATTCACCTAGAATTCCTTACAAAATAACACATTTGACATTTTAGTGAAAGTTAACTGCCTGTAATAATGGATCAAGCCAAGTCAGTTGTAGCAAGCTGCATTAACCATTTGAATCAAATAACTCATTCTGCTAGAAATGAGTATATTTCTGTGGGCTGAGATACATTATGTGTACAAGACTGGGTGGGTGGGTGGGAATGACCCAAGTTAAGAGCTTTAGAGAAATGTCTGGGACTAATTAGTCATCTGGGAACAGTGCTACATAATGGAGGCAGGTACTCATTTGAATTAGTTAACCTGAAAATCTCCAGTGGGAAAAGGGCTAGAAGGCTGACATTCTAATTGTAAAACAGATTCAAGGCTGTTCAAATACAGATTCATTTCAGCATGAAAAATAACAAAAAATCAGGTCAAAGGTGTAGGAGCAGTTGGATAAATTAGGTGGGATGAAATAACACAGCCCTCTCCTTTCAAGCCACAGCATAGCACCTCTAAGAGGAAGAACTTTATAGGAATCAAGGGCTGATTTCTTTCTATCCATTTAAGCAGAAGAAAATTTAGCTACAAAAGTGGCCAATGAATTTGAATTTTTAATGTTGTATTGGGAACTGAAGATAACTAGAATAAAGAGTCTCCAAATTTGGAAGGAAGGAAGGAAAAGATTTTATATTTTGGCATATTAGTTTCATTATTTTACACACCCATCACAGTTCAGAGATAGCAGTTGTTCTAGGAAGACTCTTTCTGCATAGCAAAAATAACATGAGAATGCCTTAGCTAGATGAGATGATCTCACCTTTATATTGATTCAATTTGGCAGGGAGAAACCTACTTAGCCCTCTGTCCTCCCACATTTAAACTACTTTTATATTGTCTCAGTTTCTCTCTCTTCAGCCCCTTCCACACAACTGAATAAAATCCCAAATTATCTGCTTTGAAGTGGGATATATGACCATGTGGATTCAGATAACAAAAGGCTCTTCCGCACAGCCCTATATGCCAGAATATCAAGGCAGAAAATCCCACATTATCGGAGTGTGAACTCAGATAACCCAGTTCAAAAGAGATATTGTGGGTTATATGGTTGTGTGGAAGGGCCCTCTCTCACACTTCCCCCCTAATCCTCAGCTTACTTCAATTGCTGCAAATGAAAGTCAAAGAGCAAGAATAATTTGCACCCAGTTAACTCAACAGGATAGAGGTGGGAAAATTCTGTCTTTCTCTGTTCATTCTATACACTTGTGCAAAAGTAAAATGCTGTGGCCTGATTTAGAATTTTTTTTCTTCTGCATTAATAACTTTGGTTACCTACCTCTACCACATTCTGATGTACTTGGCCACATGTGTGCCAGTTTTTATCTGTAAAATGCTGAAGGATATGCACTTTGCAATTCTAGCTGGTGACAGAACTGTCCCAGCTCTATAAAGGAGTGATTTTATTAGGCAAGCAAGTGTGATGAAGTAACATTTTATTTCTAGACCATTGGGACTACATTTCACACACTCTCTTACCATTGCTCATATTTGGACTTCTAGATGTTTGAAATTTCCTCTCCCAGGAACTCCATCTCAAACATCTGGAAGTCCAAATATTCCTGATTCCAAAACACAACATGGGATTCATGGGCTTCCCACGAGGTCAAGGAAGACAAACCATACACCAGCCTTTATGCCATGAATGAAATGTAAGTAAGTAAGTAGTAAGTAGAAGTTTATTTGTATACCGCCCTCTCTCCCAAAAGGGACTCAGGGCGGTTTCCAATATAAAATCAGCATAAAACATTGTACAATGTTTGCAGCAAGAATAACATATGCTAAGGGATGGAGGGGAAAAAAACCGTCCGGATATAAAAAACTGGTTTATTAAAATTTTGGAAATTATGAGTGCAGACAAATTAACATACTTATTATCGAACACTCAAGGCAAACCCAAAAAACAAACAGATTGGGAATTAGTTACAAAATATTTAAGAACAGAGAACTGTAAAGTGATAATATAAGGATTCAATAGCCAAAGATAAAAGACTACACTAATGCCCTGGAATAAACACTAAAGGAGAGAAAAATAATACAACAAACAAATAGAAGTGGAAATACAAGGGTATAGTTTATACCAAGTGAATACGATATATAACAACACACATCTGATGGAAGTCAATTTTAATTATATGTGATAACTGTTAGTATTTAAGTGATGTTCTGATTTTTTTGTTTCTTGCTGTCTGTTTTCTGTTTCTGTCCTCTTTTTCTTTTTCCTTTTGTTTCCTGATGTAGGGTTTCGATTAATAGGTTTCCTCTAACCTCCTATATTTTTTTTCTTACCCTCATGTTATCCCCCATGTTATCCCCCTTCACTGTGTGTAATGGTCGATGTGATTCACACCCCTTGGCAAATGACTTTAATAAAAATTTATTTAAAAAAAACATTGTACAATAAAACACCAGTCCTACACTATTTTCATACAGCTATTATTTTCTTACTCACTGGAATGAAATATACACAGAACAATGCTGGTACTGCTCCAAACCATATGGAAATAGTAAGTAAAAATATTGTGAGGCTCCAGATCTTGTCATTAACCTCCAATCTTTATGCTTCAGTATGAAGATCTGAAGGGAGTTCTTAAGTGTGTCCATCTGAATTCACTTATAATCTCCCTTCAGACATTTACACTGATCTCACAAAGCTGGAAGTGAAGCCAATGATTCACTGGGAATTATATTTGCAAGTGTCTACGTTATTTTCACATTGTTTGGAGTAATGCTCAAATGTGGTTTTTAAGCAGTCCCCTTCCTCTCAATTCTAATTTTTCCTGTTTGATTGTCATTCTGCTCACAGCTTGGAATCAATGAATCAATTTGTTAATGTATAAGCTCATTGGATTTTTCTACTGATAATGCTTAACTTAGTAGACTGCCTATTTCATGGAGAAATTAATCACGTGTATTAAGAACACTAGAATACTTTAATGTTGTTGGCTCATATTTTGTCAGGATCAGCAAGACAAGAAGCCCTAAGGAGAAGAAGCATGCATCTGGAAGAAATGTATCACATGGCTTTGTTGCTAGGCAGGCTACTTTGAGATAGAGATGGTTGTGGAAACCCAGCTGGGAAAATTTGGAAAGCAAAAGATAGGTTTGGTGAGCAATACAAAAAGGGAAAGAAAAACGAAATCTTAGTATGAAATGTAATGAATGAAGTCCTAATGTGCCCTCCTTCAAGCAACTAATGCCCTTTCAGAACATCAGACTATTTTGGTCTGAAAGGTCGATATTTTGTTATCCTTCACTTTCTCCTCTTTTGGCTTGTCCTTCTGCCCTATCTTCATTTTTGTTTTCTACACACTTCAAGGTGAGATTGGAGTTATTATTGCTAAAGCAATCATTTAGTTAAACTCATGTATGATCTATCTGTACTCAGAAGTAAATCCCATTGAACACATTTGAAATCTTTTAGTGTGTTTATTTATGCCTGTACAACGTGGTACACTTAGATAATTAAGTGGAAAGATTTCTCCAGACCTTCACTTCCTTTCTTCTAAAAGGTTTGTTCATCATATGATACAGTGCCCAGTCTATTAACTTCACAGCTGGTATGGAGTGCAATCATATTTATTTTAGAACACGCTGATTGTAGAGGCTAGATGGGAATAGCTCACCAAAGGTGAGGGGAATTATTCTGCTAGGAACTCCAATGTTTGAGTAGCGGGGAAGCAGGAGGTGAGCTGTGCTTGTGATGAGATGCAGGACTTCAATCCTAACAATCAGGTTGAGACTATCTGGATACAAATTAAGGGAGAAAGAACTGAAAAAGATGTAGTTGTGGGGTTTTACTACAGACCTCCAAGACAGACTGAAGATCTGGACAAAGCCTTCCTTGAACAGATGAGCAAACATGCAGAAAGAAGAGACATAGTTGTCATGGAAGATTTCAACTATTTTGATATTTGTTGAAAAACTAACTCTGCCAAGAGTACAAAGTCCAACAAATTCCTCACTTGCCTTGCAGATAATATTACTGTCCAGAAGGTGGAAGAAGCAACAGGGGGATCAGCCATTCTGGATCTGATCCTAACCAACACCGAGGACCTGGTCAATAGAGTGGGAATCTTAGGTTGGAGTGACCATGTTCTCTTGGAGATTGTGATACAGGCTCCATCTACACTGCCATATAAAATCCAGATTATCTACTTTGATCATCTGGATTATATGGCAGTCAGAAAAGTCAGAGATGGATTCTAAAATTTAGGAAAGCTGACATCAGGAAATTTAGGGACATACTAAGTGTAATCCCATCAATAGGAATGCTTAAAGAGAAGGGAGTTAATGATGGATGGGAGTTTCTTAAAAGTGAGATACTGAAGGCATAAATGCAAACAGTGCCAACAAGGAGTTAAAACAGGAGAAGTCTAAAGAAACAAGAATGGATGTACTTTCAACTGAGCTAAGATTTAAAAGTAACAGCTATAAGAAATCAAAAACGCATACCAAAATTTAAAAAATACATAAACATATATTGTGGTACCAATACTATCAAGTACAAGCAAGTTACAAAGAGTGTGCCAAAAAGGGTTTCAGTCAGGAAAATGGAGTATGGGAAATTGTAATGCAAAAAGATACAAAATTAATAAAAATACTTTATCAACAATTATTAACCTGGGCAACAGAAAAGGAACAAATTAAGGAATGTATGATCAAATGGGCAAAAGATGTTGGCTATAATTTAAGTTTGGATTATTGGGAAGATTTGGAAGAAAAAAATAAAATACTCGGCAACAATTGACATTAGAGAAAATTGGTACAAGATGCAATACCGCTGGTATTACACCCCAGAAAGGTTAGCAAAATTTAACAAAAAAAATTCCAAAACATGTTGGAAATATGGGGGAAAAACAGGAACTTTTTTCCACCAATGGTAGGACTGCAAAAAAATCAAAAAATTCTGGAAGGCAGTCCATAAAATGACACAAAAGATGTTAGGAACCAAATTTAAATTAAAACCAGAAACATATCTATTAGGATTTACAACTGCAACATTAAATAAAAATGAAGATAGAATACTATTCCACATTAGCTCAGCAGCAAGATTGACTCTAGCAAGAGTGTGGAAAGGGGAAGAAGTTCCAAAGGTTGAAGATTGGCTAATTAAAATACTAGACATTATACAAATTGACATTTTGACACAAAAAATAAGAGAAAGGAAAAATAAAACAGACTGGACAAATGTTGCAAATTTCTTGAGAAAAAGGAAAATGGACTTCATGATAGATCTGTCTTGCATATAAAAACAAACAAAAAAGATGGTGGCTAGAAGAAATGAAAGAAAGTATCAAGAAAGATGAGAAAAAAGTCTTCGAAGCATAAGATGGGAAGTCAAATTGCACCGTCATCTTTTTTTTTCTTTTCTTTTTTTTTCTCTTTTGTCTTCTGTCTTCCCTTCCCACTATTCTTTACTATTTATTTTGTTCTCCCACTTTCGATGTATTAACACTCTTGAGAAATAAATAAAAATTATATTGCAAAAAAAAGAGAAAGAAATCAAAAAGGTGGGAAAATCACCAAAGAAGAATTCAAACAAATAATCAACACATATAGGGAAAAGATCCAAAAGGCTAAGGCAAAAAATGAGCTCAAGCCTGTCAGAGATATTAAAAACAATAAAAGGGGGCTCTTTGGTTATATCAGTAGTAAAAAAGAAGAAAAAGGAAATATCAATTTTTGTTCCAGAAAGATCCGGCCCAATGGCGGCAATGGGAGAACTTCTCAGGCTCCCCTTTCCATCATTTTTTCTTCTCATATTCTTCAACTAGACCTAGATTAAGGCATCAGATTTAAGAAATCACCCTTTCTGGGATCGTTTCCCCTCATATCCTTCAATAAGACCTGGTTTAAGGCATCAAACTTAAGAAACCACCTTTTCTGGCATTAATTCTCCTTATATCCTTCAATAACACCTGATTTAAGGTATCAGACTTAAGAAACCCCCTTGTCTGGCATCGTTTCTCCTCAACACCCTTTCAATGAAGCTGAGTTAAGGCAACCCTTTTAAACACTTATTTTAGTGGGAGTCACACCACTTGAAGGAGGATTATCCATTCTTTAAAAAGATATAAATTTCCTCCTCATTTTATGGTGGCTAGATAGATACCTCTACCCCACTTTTGAAGTTTGCGTCATGTGAAGGGCACCATCTATGACAATTTCTTAAATGTGTAGAAAGTAAATGTTTATTTATTGCTATTTGAGTGAAAAAGCAAGGCAAACAATGTAGAGCTACGAGCGGCATTTAGATCACCAGCAGACTGGAGCACGATCTGTCTCTTTCAGAAGCCTGCTCGCAACAGAAAAATGGAGGCCCAGCTTGGCTAAAAGACACATCATGGCTTTCTTCTGTTTTTATTGGCTCAACAGGCAGGGCTCACAGGGAAACCCCATGTGGGCACGTGGCTGCCTCTCCGTACTCTATGTACAGTATAGCTAAATGAAACCCAAAGTAGCCATGGTCAGCAGCCGTGTGGTCTGTTGCGGTAAAAAAAAAAAGGCAGTGGCACCAGTGCTGTTATGGCTGGACAAAAGAGACAGACCAGCCAGAGCCCGTTTTGAAAAATGGATCTGTGCGCGCCCTAATAGGACCTCTGTGCAGAGAGGGCGGTGAAATGCTAATAGGGGATGCTTTTCATTCCTGGCAGGGAGTTGAACTAGATGGCCCATGTGGTCCCTTCCAACTCTATGATTCTATGAGTCAACACTAACATTCAGTAGCAAAACTGTTTCAGCTAGATTTATAAATCTTGACTAATTTCCTTCTCCCAAAAAAGCCATTTTCTTTCCATAATGAGGTAGTCTTTTAAAAACTTCACAATTTCTGAAGGCTCATTCTTTATAAAATTTGCACTGAATTGATTTGCACAGAGAACATAGGTTTCTGTGCGGGAAATAGTATTTATGGACAGAAATATTACTTTCTGCACTTATTAAAACATAGGATTAACTATTTTTCCTTAAGTTTTCATTGTATTGGAATATTGAAATTAAAAGTATTTGGTATACTTTTAATGTACTGTACATGGCACACAATGAATACACGTGAAATAGATGAATTCCATTATTCTGTATTTTGATAAATTAAAATAGGCATTACATTTCTGTTTCTAATGGGCTGATTATGTATTTTCAGCAAAGGTATCAGTCTGCAACAGCAGCTTTTTGTCTTCTATATGCGATCAAAAGCTCCTTAATTTACTCACAGACTGGTGAATTAATTGATAGTTTTATACTGAACGAGTGATTCTCAGCCACAGCTTGCATCTGCTTATATGGCATGGGCTAATTCAAGATCTGATTAGGTTGGCAGTACATAGACTTCTTTACTTCATTGCCACTTCTGGGAATAGCTTATTTCCTTAACACAAATAATTAACGTGCTTAACTTAAGAAACAAACTTAAGTGAAGTGTACAGGGCTACCTTATGGATAATGTTGGTTGAATTCCTCATATCCCACCCTGTTTCCCAAAAATAAGACATCCCCTGAAAATAAGACCCAGTAGAGGTTTTGCTGAATTACTAAATATAAGGCCTCCCATGAAAGTAAGACCTAGTAGAGGTTTTGTTTGGAAGCATGCCCGCCAAACAAAACACCAGAGCATGCAGGATTGGTAAATGTACATACCTGTGACACCTCTGGCTGCAAGAGCACTGGAACCCAATACACCGAGGCCAATAAACAATCTAATATCTTTATTAAGGAAATGAAGAAATGAAGCAAAAACAAGCAGAAGATATAGTTCAGCAATAGACCTTTTGGGAAAGGTCAAATATAGTCCAATAATATAGTGTCCAATGTCTGATATTAAAATTCAAAGTTTATAATCCAAGAAACCGAAACGCACTCAAACTTCCAAATAGTTTGAGTGGAGAAAAGTCCAAGTCTTCACTAGAGTTCAAAACAAGTCCAAGGCAAGGGATTGTAGACAAGGCTGCATACACGACATGACAAGGCAAGGCTGGAATCACGGCAAGGCAAGGCAAGGAACATGGCTGGACAAGGCACGGCTATGCTGGAAGGTAGTGGACTCCGACGCGGTCCACACTTGGCTGGGAACGAAGTTATCCCTTCAACTGTCACCTTGACTCCGCACTGGCTAGCCAGCACACAGAACCTTTAAAGAACTTCGAATCTTCCCTCAGAACAGGTGTCTCAAATGCTCTTTTCCCAAGGGAAAAGAGCTAGAACAACATCTTGACCAGATGCAATCCTCCCTTAGAATTCTCAGGGGAAAATAGGTTAATCAGCAGATTCCCTAGCTGCTAATCGTCTCCTGCCAGCTTTCTCCTGCCTGTTAGTTTCCACAAACATCCTTCTATCAAGGGGAGGGGAACTAGGAAGAGAAGACTCCGTTTCAAGGGCCTTTTTTAATGAGCGTTGAACTAGAATTGTCAATAGAGAACATCTGGAACGGGGCAGAGTCTTGCTGAATCGGCACCAAAACTTGTTTCCTCATCACTGTGGTCCACAATGGAGTCAGGTTCACGGCCCAAGGGTCCATGGGACATCACAATACCATAGATTGTTGTACATGGAAATAATGGTAGTTACCATAAATTCTTGATACGATTCACAGTTTGTCTGGTTATGCTGGTTTGTGCTGACAACTACTGTACAGTATATAATGTATGTTCATTTTTGTTCAACAATAAATGTGAATTCTTCTTCATGGAAAAATAAGACATCCCCTGAAAATATGACCTAGTGCATCTTTGGGAGCAAAAATGAATATAAAGACACTGTCTTATTTTTTGGGAAACACGGTAAGAGACATTGTATAAATACCTTTATTTAAATAACTTGAAAAGTAGAAATCATGATGTCACATCTAACAGAAGGATCAAAATGTATTCATAGTTTAATTATGACAGTTTGTTTTGCCAGAAACAACAATTAGAGAACAGGAATAATATAATAATAACTTTATTTTTATATCCCTCCACCATCTCCCCGAAGGAACTCGAGATGGCTTACAAGCGGGACCAAGTCCAGTAACAACAGAGTAAAACAAGTAAAACACATTTAAAATATAATAAACAAATAACAATCTATTTAAAACAATTAAAAACAGTAGAATAAAAAACATCATTAAAATGAATCAGAGCAAACCTCAATAACCAGAACCAGGCATATAGTGGGCAAATCAGAAATTCGAGGGGACTGGGCATGGGCTTGTGCAAGAAGTGGATTATAGGGCCAGGGCTGGGGGTAAAGTGCTGAGTCCAATCTGATGGTTGATTTGGGCTAGGCATTCATGGACAGGGGCATAACCATTATCAAATGCACATTGGAACATCCATGTTTTGAGGTTTCTAGAAGAATTAATTTTCCTTTGAACATTTATTTCTAACAAGAGTCTGAGGCCAGGGTTATTTTAAATCTCTCTATGAAAATTAGCTCTGATTAATTTCTTTTCACCTATTGGATATACAGGAGTTTTGATTCCTCACACTTTCTCAGGAGTAACATACAGCCCACATCTGTTCAGGCATTCAGGAGACTCCACCACCTATGATGTGAAACTTTAGAAAGGTATGAAGTTTCCACAGAAGTGGGATAGTTTTCTGGAAAGTTGCATGGCTTTTCCCATGAAAATGACAGAGCTTTCTAAAAAGAACTGAGAGGTGGGGGAGCAGAAAGCAGAATATTTCACAACTTTAATCATTTAACATCTTTTTATTTGCTGTTACTTCAGACTTTCAGTCAAAGTCTGCTGTCATATCTACAGATTCCTGTTTCCCAAAAGCAAATCTCACTGATAGGTGAGTGTGAATATTTTGTTGTCCTCAATTGTAATAATAAAAGAGTGAGAGGACATACTGAAGTTGGATTGAACTGGGTCCAGGCAGGATCACAAATCCCACATACATACATACATACATACATACATACATACATAATGAATATGTAATCAATTACAATCAGGGGTCAGACATTTACAGTCAGGGTAACTATATGCTACATCAACAGAATTCCTTTTCCCAGTGTTTCATAAGAAAGTACAGTATGACCTTGTATCTACAGGACCTGTATTCTTGGTTCATTTATTAACATCCAACAAAACTTGTGGCATTTTCTAGGTCTTAAACTGTGATTTTATGGTATTCTTGGATCAAAAATATTTCATAGGGTTTACTATTTTTCATAGTTTAGTGCATTCAGGTCAAATTCGGGGATGTGTTCTCCATGGATATGGGGGTCATGGTGTATTCAATACCCATTTATGCAATAGTTTTGCTAGTCAGTGAAATGGATGGTCACAGCTCCTGTGGGCTCTTTTTTCCTGTTACCCCAAAACCAACTGGTTGGCTATGGAGGTGTATTATGAAAGCTTGCTCATACTGCCTCTGTCTACCACTCTCTTTCTCTAGCACCTGGACATTGATGCAAATATATTAATAGAACTGGGCCATAGCTTGGAAAGTTACTTTTAAATAGAATTGATATAATTATATGCTGGAGCCATCAATAACTAAACAAAGGTAAGGGGATGAAAGTCAGGGAGATGTGAATTTGGGTAAATCAATTTTTGATATAGCAATAACAGAACAAATTTCTCACCCACTCCTATAACAAGATGAATTTGCACGCTAAACTAGCTAATTATGAACCGTAGAAACATAACTGAGGTGGCTTTCCAAGCTTCATTGTAGAGCTGACCCACAGAATGACTAAATATATCAAGCACTGTATATACTGAGACACTACAGTCAGGCTATCTTATATCTATGTTTATTAAAGTAAAATATGCCCAGTTACGATTAACTTATTGCAGCAATTCTCTTCCCAAGAACAGCTGGCATCCTTGCTTAGAATGACTGTCTTCTATTCTATAATGTAGTTTCTTGGTTTATGGAAGTTTTACTTTATTGTAACCGAACAAATCTATTGGTTGGGAATTTTATTTTATTGGATGGATGGATGGCATCCATGAGGTGATTGGCTTGACATTGAAGGAGCTGGGGGTGGTGACGGCCGGCAGGGAGCTCTGGCACGGGCTGGTCCATGAGGTCATGAACAGTTGGAAGTGACTGAACGAATAAACAACAACAATATTCTGGACAGAATTATCTGACTGAGACGCCCTTATTTAGATAGAAACATGTGACCATTCACTTATTTCACAATGAATTAAACCACCCTTCAGCACCCTTGCTCATTTTGTTCTCTCTGCCGTACAGCCCTGCCTTTATGGAATACAGAGCCATCCAGAAAAGTGGATCAGCACTACAATAGCTGCTTTTCTTAGATAAATGTTTAAAAAAGATGACATCTTGTAATGACCAACTGTGTTTCTTCTGATTTCCTTAGCATTACTAATACACATGAGGGATGGGTGACAGTGTGGCTTAAGCAATGATGGAAAAGGACTATTGTGGACTGGAACTTTACAGTCAGGCTACCCCAGATTTATTGCATATATTAAAGCAGAAATATGAACCAATAAAAACTAGGCTGCAGTTCAGTACACACCGAACAATCTTTCATGTACTGTGCAAATTCCAGATTAAATGAGACCCAAGCCAAGCTATATGAGGAAACAATAAGGCTTGATTGAAATCTTGTTTTATCCCACCTTTCAAGAATATTATCCTGAGATAGCCTACAAAATTAAAAAGTATAATACCAAAATAATTTAGAATTTTCACTATACAACCCATGCTAATTGAAATATTAATAGGAATTTTGTTGACTTTGTGTCATGGAAGATGTTTGACCATGTGTATTTATGTGCCACTGCATAACTTAAGAGAGGCTTATTTATATGAACTTCATTGTTTAAATAGTCAGAGCAGCACAGAACTGTAGACATGGGAGGAACCTTCATGGGTCATCTGATCCAACTTTTTGACAGCTATAGCTTTCCTTAGACACAGCCACCAATTGTTTGCTTTTTAAAAAAATCTCTGGTGAAGGAGATTAAAATAGGACTCTAGAGCAAGTGTGGGAGAGGCACATCAAATTTTTAAAAAATAAAAACCAGAGTTTAATTGACTAGAGAGGTGGATGTATGCTTGCATGACTCTCACTTGGCAACTGTAATACCAATTTGCATGTGTGAATGGTTCATTGATGCCATAAGTAGAACTTTCATATCTTCTCACTAAACCTCACACACATTAAACCAACTGAAACATTCCCAGCTGTGCAAGTGGTGATTCCTGCAGCAGAGGAGGTTCCTTGATATCAGTCTAATTAATTATCTGGTCAAAATGATTGTATCTGTCATCACTTTTAACCAATGAAATGACTAAACTTTATTGCCATTCATATTTTATGATGATGTAGTTTGGTGTGCATTTTTTATTTTGTTATATATGATTTCTTTTGTTAGGCTCAAACAATCTGTCACCCTAGAAGAATTTTGAGTTTTATGGATAGTATGTGGTTTGCTATCATTTTTTTTGTTGACAATTATTCAAAATAATAAAACCAGGAACTAGTGAATTTGAATGAAGATCCAGTTGACATATTGTAAGATCCAATGAAAAACCCAATTAGCATATTTTGATGTAATGTTCATTCAATTAGCTAATTATCATTTTCCATTGTACCAAACTAAATCTTTCAGTTCAAATCTTGTTTCATCATAAAGACAACTTAATCAACCCCCCTCCCCAGTTACACATAGTTTGTTAAATGCCTATTCAAATAATTGATGTATAAAATTGACCCTTAGCTAAATCTAAATCTTATTTGTCAATGCCAAATAGTAATACTATAAAGGAAACCAAGTGAGAATTGTTTTGTTGATATATATATATATATCAACAAAACTATATATATATATATATATATATATATATATATATATATATATGAAGCTTTTTAATGGCAATATCTCCATGTCATATCTTGAGGAGATGAGTAGGGATGCTTCAAGAAAAGGAAGATTTTGGTCAAATATACACCAAAGTATAACAAAGATACTAGAAAAAAGACTTAAAAAACTTCCAGAAACATATTTATTAGGAATCACTGACCTCCCCCCACCTCAAACGAAGAAAAAATAATGACTTATCTGACAACAGCGGCTAGAATTGTCTATGGAAGATACTGGAGACAGAAGGAAATTCCAAGCGTGGCAGAATGGCTAACAAAAGTCGCGGAGATAAAAAACTCGGACAGGCTAACATTTTTAATAGCAAAACAACAGGGAAATCCTAGGAGAGAGACAAACTGGCAACAAGTAGATAATTACATAAACAGAAAGGAAAAAAGGAAAAATAAGAAAAAAAGTATGAGATACTAGAATAAATAAATAAACAAATAAATAATCAAAATAAAATAATAAGAAAACTAACAAATTAATTAATAATTCAACAAGTAAAAATAGACAATTAAGTAAGAATTCACTAATAACTCTAGGGAGCGTAAGAAGAAACGGATGAAGATAAAGAAAGAAGAAAGAAATAAATGAAAGACATCTCATCGGGAAAGCTGGGAAGTCCCAGATGTTTTTAAGTCAACTACTTTTTACATTTTTTTTCTCTTTCTTTTGTTATTATTATTTTTTCCTCTTTTTTCTCTCTCTTTCTCTTTTTCCCCTTCTCTATCTCTCTCTCCACACGCCTATCTCTTCCCTTTCCCACTACACCCCCTTACATGCCTATTACTCATATATTTTTAAAGCATTGTATGAAAATTTTCAATAAAGACTATTTAAAAAAAAAGAAAAGGAAGAGGAATTTGATCAATAAGAAAGAGTTTGACCATTCAAGTGTATGACATGGACAGACGGAAGTGATGGAAAAATTGAAAAGAGAGAAAATTGATTAAACTGAGGAAAAATATTAATTTCAGTTTTCTGGCAAATGTGGAATGTTCATGTTTTATATTGCAAACAGAGTTTAAAAGAGATATTTCTCAATAAGTTGTTTTTTGGCCCATTAAAGTAATATCACATGATATTGTAAAATTCTTAAAACAAATGTGTTGTTGAAGGCTTTCATGGCCAGAATCACTGGGTTGCAGTGAGTTTTTTGGGCTGTATGGCCATGTTCCAGTAGCATTTTTTCCTGATGTTGAATTGATCTCTGGCCCCATCTACATTGCCATATAATGCAGTTTGAAATGACACTGTGTACAATGCAGTTTCAAACTGCATTATACAGCAGAGTAGATAAGGCCTTAGTTGCAATTGGCTTCTAAAGTTCCAGCAAAATGACACTAAAGGCCCAGCATTACTGCTGAAAAGGGGTTTTATCCACAATGCATGATAGGGGCATGATTGTGTACATCTATTGAAAACAGAAAATTGTTCAAGACAGCACCAAATGCACTATATTCAAGAATGTTTCTGCTTTCCTCCATCACCAAACCTGCACACAAGTTAAATGAACAAGAGTTATCTGCCATCATGTTAAAGAAATCATCTAAATTATATGTATTTTAAAAATACAACAGAAAAAAGCCATGGCTTTTAGAAGGCTGTATTACAGTTGACCTTGCTCCTAATATTGGCTGAAAACAGTCTCAAACTCTTTTCTGACTTGTTGGGTAGTGTGGATGGAAAACAATGGGAAGAGCTAGCTAAACCCAAATAAGAATGAGTCTACATGAGTAAAAACACCTCAAAAACTGGCACTAGCAGTCTTCACAATACACAGTGACTTCCAGCAAGATCCAGAGTTTTCCCCCCAATGATCTGAACTTGCTCTGCAGTAACCAAAATTGGTATTACTCCAGAGTTTCCAGGACATTCCAGAGTGTCTTTGAGGTGTGCAGCTATGTGGACAGTAGGATCAGGTCCATTTTTTATCAATGTGTTGTCCACACACAGAGCCATCTCCACCATCCTCTCACTTTAATAATCAGGGTTCCCTGCTTTGTGCTGAATTAATTCACTTTTACCTGAGGCATTGTTTGGACACCCCAGGTAAAAATGCAGGCGCTTGCGCATTTTGCGAGCTGTCTGGATGCGCCCTTGGTTGAACATAGCGGGGAGGAACATCCTTTATAATGCCTATTTTGCACACACCATTTTTCTTCTGTCCTAAAATACATGATGTATACATGAATATATCACACCATGATACTTCCAGATTAAATTCTGAAGCCACTGACAACTGGCACATAGAGCAGGAACTTTATGGGAAAATATAACTGTAAACTTTCCATCAGTTTCTGCTGATGTTTATGCAGATCATCAAGGTGAATTAAAATGCACATACTCTAATCAAAGCTTAGTGGCTTGTGGTACATGACTCAATGCACTGCAAAACACCAAGGTGACATTTGAACATCCTGTTCAGTCAAAAAGTGCAATTCACTCATAAGACTTCAGTAAAGGCTGAGATCTCAAAGAAGGTACATTAAAGCCTTGCATGTTGTGCACATTTACAGTCAACTTAAAGCTCCCAGAACGAACAGTGAATGCAACAAGGTGGAAAATGGAATAACCAGGGCACCCTGCAGAGCTCAAATTTACAGGAAACATTGATGAAACCCAGAGAGGTTTTAAACACAGGTTTGACCTGTGCATGGTAGCAACTGGAGCAGAAGTGAAATGAGACTTTTAGGTTTGCCTTCCTTGTTATAATCCTAGTAGCAAGCTACCCTTGATGCAGAGGGCATTTTTACTTGATGCACAGGGCAAATAATAAATCAGTTATTGTGCTGTGTCATGTTATGCCTCTGGAAAGAAGAAAAAAGAGAAAAAACAGCTGTTTCTTTTGCAGGTATAAAGCAATATTCATGCAAGACTATCAAAGGACTGAATACATTATGATATTTAGATTAATCAAGCTGTTTTGACATTTCAACATAGGTGAGGACTGTTCAACAAAATATGCAACAAAAAGAGACACTAAGTGAAAGAAACACTGTTTTAAAGACCTACATTTTGCTTTTGATAGTATTTGAAGTGCATCAAACATTTAAGCCATCTTCAATATCAAGTTACCACAGTGCTGCTAGAAACGACTTCCCACTCCTCTAAGGTTTAAAGTTGCAAAGCTGAGAGTGCTTTTCACGTCACTTTTATTTTCTTTCCTTTATTTCTTCTCTTTTCATAGCTGAACAACAATAAAATATGATATGCTTCTATATAGTTACTTAGTTAGCTCTGCAGGTTTTATTATATACTAGCTTAGGTATCCGACATTGCCCAGGTTATTTGAAAAAGTTAATGTTTTAATAGTACAAAACGCATAAGGTTGTTTGTTGTGGGTGAACTACACTTGACATCATGCCAGGTGAACCCTGAGAAACTCAATCAGTACTTAAAATGTGTTATGTTGGGCAAATTTGCTCTGAATGCATCATGGGTGGGGTTCAGTCTTCTTTCTGGCTATAGGGTAAACTACAACTGCCACTATAGTGAGTCAGTCCCCTCAAACCCATCCAGTGGGTTGAGTTAGTCACAGGGGTTCTGTGTGCCAAGTTTGGTCCAGGTCCATCATCGGTGGAGGTCTCAGTTTCCCTAGTTGTGGGTTAACTAAAACTCCCAGAAAGGAAGGTCAGTTCCCTTCAAATCCCTCCAGTAATCAAATTTTGGCATATCAGGGATATGTGCCAAGCTTGGTCCAGGTCCATCGGTGTTTGGGTTCACAGTGGTCTCTGGATGTATGTGAACTACAACTCCCCCAGATCAAGGTGAATTTTCCCCAAAGACCGCCAGTGTTTTTTGCTGATCATGGGGGCTCTGTGTGCAAAGTTTAGTCCAACTTCGTCTTTGATGGAATTCAGAGTGCTCATTGATTGCAGGTGAACTATACATCCCAGTACCTACAACTCCTATAAATCATGATGAATTCTCCCCAAACCTCCACAGTATGTTCAGTTGCTGATCAATTCCTCTGTTTACTGTGTGCCATAGAAAAGAATAGGAAAGAGTTATGGGAAAGGCAGTAGGGCGTGGTCATGTAAATTCCACACCAATAGAGAGAGAAAGGAACACTGGGATGCTATGGTGGAGGAAACACAAAATCTCTAGGATGAAATTGTCCCTGAATGAAAGCCTTCACTTGTGTCGGGGAGAGTATTGTGTTTGTGGAAGACATTTGGCAGAAGTCTTGTACATGTTTATGACACTCACTATAACCTCAGTGTGATTGGGCCTTTGATGTCTCCTGAGTAGTGGGAGCTATAGTTGTTTGTGGAGGCAGGAGCTTATCTGTGTAAGTGGACACCCCAGCCACATACACACATACAATAGAGTCTCACTTATCCAACACTCGCTTATCCAACATTCTGGATTATCCAACGCATTTTTGTAGTCAATGTTTTCAATACATCGTGATATTTTGGTGGTAAATTTGTGAATACAGTAATTACTACATAGCATTACTGCATATTGAACTACATTTTCTGTCAAATTTGTTGTGTAACATGATGTTTTGGCGCTTAATTTGTAAAATCATAACTTAATTTGATGTTTAATAGGCTTTTCCTTATTCTCTCCTTATTATCCAACATATTCACTTATCCAACGTTCTGCCGGCCCGTTTACGTTGGATAAGTGAGACTCTACTGTACATATTTTCACTTTTATTATGTGTATAGATAAAGTAGCATTGCAATGTATATTCACTTATGGGTCTTGTTGCCACATTTCCTTGGCCATTTTTTTAGGATCTGGAGTTGCAACTTTTGATAAAAATACAAAATTGATAACCATTTAGCAATGAAGACTGGGAGTAATCTCTCTAATCTCTCTATTAGACTGGTTAGTAGAGGCAATGTGGAAAACAACACATGAAGACACCACACATTTTTTTAAGCAGGAGTATAATCAGTGGACCAAATACATGTTCCCAGGGCTATCTTTGTGCCCGCTGGGTTAAAAAAATATACACCTTTCATGATTCCTACCCAATATATCACAAACCCCTCATTGTGGCATAGTGTTATTTTTGGTGTTTTTGAGGGTCTTTGAATCTTTACAATCATAGGAGAGGCTTTTTAAAAATAAAGTGAGCAAAGACTGGCATTTAGGAGCACTTTGGGGCAAAAAGAATATGGGTGTAGTGTGGAATGTGAGTGTGTCAGGGGAGGGCACAGCATACCAGTCTTTGGTTGAATCTACACTGTAGAAATGCAGTTTGACATCATTTTAAGTGTCATGGCTCACTGCTATGGCTTGGTAAGGCACCAGCACCATTTGGCAGAGAAGTCGAAAGACCTTGTAAAACTATAACCCCCCCCCCCCGAATTCTGTAGCATTGAGTCATGACAGTAAGAGTGGTGTCGAACTGCATTAATTCTACAGTGTAGATGCACCCATTGATAATCAACTGCCTATGGCGTCATTAAAACTTGTCATATGCTTATATCTCTACTAGCAGTTGCATGATTGCTACAAATTATTATAGAATAGAAAGTCTAGCAGGAATAGAAAGTCTTCCAAGTGAAGTGGTGCATTCCCCCTTTTCTAACTGAGGCTACTTGGTGAAAAGGCCCTTGTTTAATAAGAATTATTGTGTTCGAGGAGAATTCACTCTTAACACTGCACTTGACACAAGACAGAAATCCTTCAGTTCTCCAGTGCTAACTGGGAGAGTCAGCTGTACATTCCTTTGAACATTTTCCCCTCTTTTACTACTACATCAACCTGGAAGACAGCTTGTTTGCTAGTCTGAAAATATCTACTATATTCCAGGCCTTCTTTTATGTTATATGTTTTCTTTTTAAAAAATATCTCCTGAACTCCTAGAAACCTATTTCATTCACAGATGAGATAATAGAAATGTTTCTGCATCACTTCGTTTTCCTTTTCCCAAAATGTTTTTGCAAAGGTTTTGATGCTTCATTGAGATTAGAATTAGTTTAATAATTGGTAGTCAGTGAAGTGTGGTAGTGGATTGGCTGTTGAACTATGATTCCAGGAGACTAGGGTTCAAATACTTGCTTAAGCATGGAAGCATCCTGGGCAACCTTGGGCAAGTGAAAGTCTCCTCGACTTTCACTTGGAATAACTTTTCCACAAAAAATCTATGATAAGATCACCAGAAGTCAATGTCTACCTGAAAGCATTTAAAAACCACAAATAAAGCATTTTAAAATTTTCAGATATGATTATCATTATTAACTCCTTTTGGGAAGGAAGCTTCACTAGAGAAAGGAATTATTTCCATGAAATTCATCCTTGCTTTTCACACTTAGGTTCCTTATATAGTAGTTTAAAGTTTTGTATGCATTTCCCCTACCAAATAAACATTCAGTGTTTTCCAATTGTACATATAATTATACACTTTTTAAAAAGAATTCATGACTTTATGGTATATTTTATTTCTCCAAAGTGCATTGCGAGACTTGCAAATGTAAAGCTTTCTGGGATAATATTATTTTTGACCTAACAACCAAACTTGAGAAATGTGAAATGAAAAATTCCATCAACCTTTACTCTCCACCCTCAACTTTTATTCTCAGTTTCAACCACCCACAGTATGCACAGGATGGTGAGTTATTTTTTGTGCAAACTTCTGCATAAATCTGGATCATCTTCATTGAAAACTAAGCTTCGGTTCCATGATCAAGATGGTCTGGAAATGGAAGTTGTTTGATGTTTTTATAGTTTTAATGGATTTAATCTACAGTTGTATGTATTTTATTTAGATATGTTATATATTTTTATATATTTGTAAGGCATTGAATTTTGCCATTTATTATGTTGTAAACCACTTTGAGTCCCCCCAGGGGTGAGAAAAGTGTTATAGAAATGCAGATAATAATAATAATAATAATAATAATAATAATAATAATAATAATAATAATAATCCAAGTACCACCTGCCAGCAGCAAAGAACTGGTGGGATCACAAACCAGCAAAGGTCGTGGAAAATGAACACGCAAAGATACTGTGGGACTTCCAAATCCAGACTGATAAAGTTCTGGAACACAACACACCAGACATCACAGTTGTGGAAAAGAACACGGTTTGGACAATTGATGTTGCCATCCCAGGTGACAGTCGCATTGACGAAAAACAACAGGAAAAACTCAGCCGCTATCAGGACCTCAAGATTGAACTTCAAAGACTCTGGCAGAAACCAGTGCAGGTGGTCCTGGTGGTGATGGGCACATTGGGTGCCGTGCCAAAAGATCTCAGCCGGCATTTGGAAACAATAGACATTGACAAAATTACGATCTGCCAACTGCAAAAGGCCACCCTGCTGGGATCTGCACGCATCATCCGAAAATACATCACACAGTCCTAGACACTTGGGAAGTGTTCGACTTGTGGTTTTGTGAAACGAAATCCAGCATATCTATCTTGTTTGCTGTGTCATACAATGTCGTTGTGTCAATAATAATAATAATAATAATAATAATAATAATAATAATAATAATGCTATTAGAGGCAGGCATGGAAGGTAGAGTCTGTTACAGATCAGGATATAGGCTGGAGGACGGCTATAGACATTCCCATACTTGTGAGAATTACTATGTTGGTCATGATACTAATTGCTTCAAATTTTTTAAGGATTGGTTGTTGTGACTGCGCCTTCGGGGATTATGGTTGATGGGGATGGAATTCGAAGAGGAAGAAAAAACCCTCGTGATGAGGGTTCACTGGAGGAGTTGCGCAGGAAGCGACTTAGAGAGCTATATGGGGGATCTTCTGAGGAAGATTCAGATGGGGAGATGGATGCTGAGGAACAGGTGGTGGCTGGGGAAGCAGGCATTGAATGGGCACAGCCACCGGAGATGTCTGGGGATTTGGGGTCTATGGATACTTCTGAACCTGGGGTTTCTGCAGGAGCTGATCCCAATTGGGATGCTTGGAGAAGGGAGGATGGTTCTTTAAGTGTTCATGGGGCTAAGTGTGGGCAGGATGATTGGGTCTCCGACGAATTGCTAGGTACTCCAGATCCACGAGCTCTAGCTGTGTGGAGCTCAGACTCTGAGTAGATTTGGGACACCTGGTGTTTGGGTGTGAGTGTTTGGTCACCCAGGAGGAAGGGGAATAAAATGGGAATGTTTGGCCACTGCACCTTGCGTGTGGCAAGGTGTTGCTGAGGCGCCATTGGGATCTCTGTGTTTCCATGAAGACTGGACTTGGACTATGATTTGAATCTGCTGTTATCACCTAGCTTGGCTCTCGCTGTGTCTTATCGTGGACCTGTTTTGGATGACTGCACCCTCTTCAGACCTTGGATCGGAATTTGACCTTGCTACTGCCTTCGCCCTGTGATTGATGACTACTATCGGCTTTTGACTCCTGGCTTGCTCTTTGGACACCGCTGTTATCTCCTGACCTGACCTTGGAATCCCGGACGACGTCTTTTCACCATCCTTTTGGAGCCTTCGGCTTTATCCACATTGTGGAAGCAGTCTACTGCATTCTTAGTTTGTTTGTTTGTTATCACATTATGCTGAGGATTCTCCACACATCGTGGCGAATCCATGGGGGTCCTAGCTGGGGCATGGAGAACGTGTCACTCTACACCCCGCATCGCGCAATTTACCCCATCCACTCATCAGATGGGCTAAGGAGCCCAGCTGGAAACTGATGTGCATCATGGGAAGGGCTCCATAGTGAAAGTGGAAAGGAAGTGGTGTAGGACGGGTAAATTAGCCCATCGGATTAGGTCGTTAGTGGTGATAAACTGCCATTATTCTGCAGTGTAGATGCACCCATTATCTGGTGGGTTTTCTCTGAGCCTGACTCCAGATCTAACTCATAATTGCTTTCTTAACTATGATTTTCTCATGACAACAACTCTTGTCATTAATTCTCTGAAAAGGCAGAGCCGTGGTGGCGCAATGGGTTAAATCCTTGTGCTGAAAGAACTGCTGACCTGAAGGTTGCCAATTTGAATCCACAAGACAGGGTGAACTCCATTTGTCAGCTCTAGCTTATGATGACATGAGAGAAGCCTCCCAGCAGGAGAGGCATCCCCTGGGTAACATCTCTGTAGATGGTCAATTCTCTCACACCAGAAGCGACTTGCAGTATGTTCTCAAGTCGCTTCTGACACAATAAAAAAAATCTTTGAAAAACATGTCATCTGGAAAAGGCTCTCTCTGAAATCCTATTGGTAAATGAGATTTTATTATGCTTTGAAGCGATTTAATAGAGTTAGGTTTCTCTCCCGGTGAGAAGCTTTGATCTTGTTTTTTTCTGTGCCTGAAACAAAATGAAATAGATCTGTTCAAACTAGAATGCTTGCCTGACAACAACAGCTTTGTGATGGATTTAAATCCCTCTCATTCTTCTCCCTGCTGAATGGTTCCACAGTTTGGATGCTATTGATGGTATACCTCAAAGGGAAGATGAAGAGATGGTCATAGGTAGACATTTGTCCTCAGCCTAACTAATTTTAGGTTGCTTCCCACTTCTATTCCTTCAGGCATAACGTACAGTTCTCAAGTAACAAAAATGACCCTTGTGTGTCTGATTTGTTGTTTCATTGTTGGTCACCAATGCATCACTGCCTTCAAATAAAAGACTACTAGGGTAGTGGTACTCTGGTTGTAGTCCATCAGCTTTCTGCTTTAAAAGATATCAGTTCAAAACAAACTTTTTAAAAGGAAGTTTACATTACATCACCCTGTGATATATTTCCACACACTGCAGACATCTGTGTGAGTTTTTCAAACATTATAGCTACATTTTAAAATAGCTTCAGTTGGTTTCCAGCATGGAAAGAAGGAAAAGGGCAGATACTCCCGTTGTGTCTTTGCATGAAGACATTTGTGTGGTTCTCATTATTTTAAGTAAATAACAGCTGCTCATAACTCATATACACTGACAACCTCCGCTCTAAAAATAGCATCCAAAAACAGCACACATTTTTTTTTATTCTAGACTGCTGTGTTTTTTGGACTGTTTCATACAATTCCAAAGTCCACCTCTGACAAAATATCAAAGAAATCAAAATTCAAAAATACACACACGCACACACCTCCTTTTAAAAGATACTTTGAAGATGAAGATTAATGTTAACAACAGCAGGGCTTAGGAACAATGGGAGCAATGCATAGGTTTTCTAAATGACTCAGAAATAAACCGGCTAAATCCATGGATTTCCATTCTGCCTTCTATATTTATTTATTTATTTACAGTATTTATATTCCGCCCTTCTCACCCCGAAGGGGACTCAGGGCAGATCACATTATGTACATATAGGGAAAACATTCAATGCCCATAAACACATCGAACCGAGACAGAGACAACAGGCAGACAGATGCAGAAGCAATTTAACCTTCTCCTGAGGGGATGTTCGATTCTGGCCACAGGGGGGAGCAGCTGCTTCATCATCCAATCTGATGGCACTTCCTCATTCCAGGTTGTAAATAAGTTAAACTTGCCTCCCCACTTTTATGAGTGGTACCTTATTTCCTACTTGATAGATGCAACTATCTTTCGGGTTGCTAGGTCAGCAACGAGCAGGGGCTATATTTTATTTTTAATTGACGGGTGCTCACCCTGCCACGGGCTGGCCTTGAACTCATGACCTCATGGTCAGAGTGATTTATTGCAGCAGCTGTTTACCAGCCTGCGCCACAGCCCGGCCCCATTTTCCAATTGAAGGCAATGGAATTTAAATGCACTGACTTTTTTGTTGGATCTGTATTGGGTCTCCTAGTGCCTTGAATAAAATGTAATGCAAAAATATGGAATAAAATCAATATGGGGAATTGGCTTTATAAGAGGAGGTGACAGTAAACATCCCTCTAAATATATAGTTCATCACACTAAAAAGGATTGTTCAGATATATAAAAATAGTTGTAGTTATTGTTGGAAATGTGGGGAAAAGGTGGACACTTTTTAATCACATGTGGTGATCATGTAAAAAGGCCCAGAAATACTGGACACAAATACTTACGATTTTAGAAGAAATCTTTAAAGTCAAATTTGAAATAAAAGCTGAACTGCTTGGGATGTTAGATTAACAACTCGATAGAAAATGTAGAAGGTTATTGTGATACATGATAATGGCAGTAAGAATTACCTACACTCAGAGATGGAAAGACTTAAATATTATTCGGTCACAAGGCAATTTGTTTATGAAAATAAGTGAAAATGTGGAAAGTGATAAACTTACTATGTTGATTAAGGAGAAATCTCTAACTAACTTTAAGAAAGACTGGGGCCCATTTATTGAGTTCCTCCAGCAAAGACAGGACCAAACCCCAAGCACTGGGTTTTTAGACTAGAAGTGTGTTATTATGTGGGGAAATGATGTACTGGTGTTTCCTTTTCACTAAATGGGTGAGAGAATATAGCCACCAAACAGAGAATATAAATTCCTTAGATTAGATAACATGGATTGTTTGTAGTTTGTAGAGGTTTTTTATGTTTTGATATTAGTATTATTCAAGAAAAAGTATTTTTAATCTTTTGTTGTTTTTTTATATCTTTATACAGTAGAATCTCACTTATCCAACATAAATGGGCCAGCAGAATGTTGGATAAGCAAAAATGTTGGATAATAAGGAGGGATTAAGGAAAAGCCTATTAAACATCAAATTACGTTATGATTTACAAATTAAGCACCAAAACATTATGTTTTATAAGAAATTGACATAAAAAGAAGTTCAATACATGGTAACATTTTGTAATAATTACTGTATTTACAAATTTAGCACCAAAACATTGCAATGTATTGAAAACATTTACTACAAAAACATTGGCTACTAACAAATAGCCTACAATTAAGATAAAATTTCATAAAATGAACTTACAATAACAACATTGTCAGAAGTTAAATCTGTAAAAAGTTCAGTCCTGTAAAGATTTTTAAAAATCCGTGTGATCCTTGCCTGCCTAGAGAAACAGCTGTGAATCTGGGTGGGAGGCAGACTGTGTTGGATAATCCATAACGTTGGATAAGTGAAGGTTGGATGAGCGAGACTCTATTGTATAGGTTTTGTTTTAATATGTCTTAATAAAAATCATTAAAATATGTATTGTTCCTGTTTTTCTCACCAACTCAGTTGACTTGGGGTGGGGGTGGGGGGATAAAACTGAAAAACATTGCATCAATATTAAAAGATTGCAACAAATTTGGCATTAGGAATATAAATGTCTTGTCAGATTTGTTAATTCATACATCATTGCGGTTAAACATTTAGGAAGACAAAATTCTAAGATATCTGCACATGTGAAATTTAATAACTATTCTGAGTACTGAGAGGGGTGTGTACTTCTCCTGCTAGATCTTGTAGGCTGGGGAGGAGATTGAGGAATAAAAGGTGGAAACTCTCATTACCTATAGTTGAGTAAATGAAATGAAAATAAAACCTTTGAAAAGAGTAATCATTAAAAGTGTTCAGTTTGAATGGATGACTCTCTCAGTCTCCCACTTTCTTTAAAAAAAATCCTGATTTCGTTCCATTTCTAATATGAAGAAATCTGAAAATTTTGGATAAATTAATGCCAAACATGTAATTCCTATATGTTCTTAACTATTTGTCACTCTTTATAAGGGACTTTCCTCCACCAGGAAGGCTGGGGGAGGAGAGTGATTTGCCTCTTCCCCCAAGAAGAGACATTCAATTCCAGCTTTTTGGACCTTCAGCTCACCACACCCGCCCATATAACAGTATAGCTTAAGTGATCACCATAAGGGGCCGGGTAGAAATTCTTTCCTTCCTATGTTCTAGGGTTTGTTTTTGTTTTTTTGCCTATCCTATATTGTCCTCAGGGGCAAATTGGGATGGTGTGGCAATTAAATAGGCTTCACCGGAAAGTTGATAGGGGAATATACAATCTGGCATACACCTAGGGCACCACCCCTTTTGGGGTGAAGGACATAAGCTAAAACATTCATCTGGTATCCATCTTGAACAGGTGAGATAAAACTAAATGCCCTTGAAATGTGGAGAATTTGGCCTCAACAACTTTGAGGGAGGCTTCTCCGACACATTCCCCTCAAAGGTTGCTCAAGTTCAGGCTAACCGGGGACTAGGTTTTTTTGCCCTTGTCAGCCGAGGGGTAGGCCAAGTAAGCACACTACCTCAGCTGGGCTTTCCACCAGATTCTCCACCAGAATAGAGTTACATTCAGTTTCAGACTTAAATAGGTAACAATTAATAAAGTTGCCCATATTTAAACCCATTTTACTTGTGTTGTCTCATTATTTCAGGGGTTGGCAGGCAAATACATTCCTATCCTTACTTTGGACTGCCATTATCCCATATCTCAAAATAGATCTAAGAGTGCAGCTACACAGTAGAATGAATGCAGTTTGACACCAGTTTAACTGCCATGACTCAATGCAATGAAATAATGGGATTTGAAGTTTTGCAAGGTCTTTAGTTTTCCCTGCCTAAGAGGGCGGATGCCTTACCAACTTACATCTCCCGTAATTCCATAGGCTACTGGCTGTATCCTACATGCAAATAGTCTCGCTGAAGAGCTGGGGGTGATATTCACTGGTTTATTCCTTCGTGGTCACCAGAAAACTAAACTTAATGAGGCAAATACACAGTGTAACTGGTTGAAAGTAAAGGAGCTCAGTTCCTCAGCAGTGTTTTTAGGCCTGTGACACTAATAAAGTGCCTATAAAAATCATCTTTTCTCCCACAAGAACAATATCTTTCTTAGGCATGTCTTGGTGCAGAGAGAGGTGTGCAATGAAAAATGACACCTGAATACAAAGCAATGGAAATAGATTGAGATATAAAAGACAAAGGTTCTGCATCTTACTTTAGAGCTTTGGCTGCAACACAGTAACCATTTATTTGACTATAAACACTTATTCCAAAGTGACATGGGTTTTCTTTGCATTTCCAGCTCTCTGGGTATGAGTATATATCTGCTGGTGCTTCTTTTTAATCTGACATTATTTTGGAGTAGACGAGGTCACTCCTGGCTAATACTATTTATTATTTATACCGCATCATCCATCTCTGTACATGAAGCCTTGCAAACCCAGGTTGACATAAAAGAAACCAACAAAGAAGAGATAAACTGGCATGATATATTTCAGATTTCCTTTAATGCAAATGCTTTCAAAAGCATGATGTGAAGCATACTGCAGTTTTTGAAAGGTGTGCTAAACCTTCCATTGGATTATGCCATTGTATCTTCATTACGCAAGATGTACCATTGGGATTATCCTGCATAACAGGAAACTCAGCTCCTAGCTGGGCTTTGATATCATTGGAATATTAATATGAATGGACAAAATCCATTTTGATGGGATTTTAAAAGGCCAACATAATGCCAAAGTATGTGACAGTGTCGGGGAAAGAGCTGCATATGAGAATAACTTCTATTTTTGACACAAACTTTCCCAAATATACACATTTCTCCATATGTGCAGTGGGGAAAACAACTCTAAGATGGACAAATTCTGAATGTAGATGAAAGCAAAATAGATAGGTTAATTTATCCAAGTAGAGAGATCAGAATGCTGAACTTTTTGAAATTTGGAGCAATGAATTGGATGGTGATTTTTTTTTTTTTTTTTTGCTTCCAGGCTCTGCTTCTTTATAAAGCAGACAAGTAAATCATGGTCTATATCCTACAAATAGTGACATCTACCTACAGATTTTGGCTGGTGTGGCTAGTTGAAGATTTTTTCTATTTTATATATTCTTATGTGAAAACTTGGAATATTTCACAAATGTATTTATAAATGAAATAAAGTGAATTTGAGATTATAATAAGCTGAAGTTTGGAAGAAGCCATCCTTAGCATGAGGTCAGTGGCATGGAGGTTCAGTTCGTTTTCACTGAAGGCAAAGAAAGATATACAGTTAGTACTCCTTCCCAACATACATTCTTTTTCCCTTTCTTTCTCATTAACTTGAATAGACAGGTTGGTATGAAATATACTGGTCATATGACATTTTAAAGAAAAGAAAACAAAAAACCAGATACCTGTGTGCAGAAAACACAATTGACTTGTTTAGAATTCATCACATTTATTTACAGTTTGGAAATCTAATTTAGAAAATGGGTTTCAAAATAGTTTACACCTGGAGGGTGGAATCCTTATGACAATAAAAGGATTACATGGCGAGAACTCCCTCTCCTTTTCTAAACATTCAGAGAGCAGGGGAGAGAATCTCTTTGCTTCCTTACCTATACATCACTCCTTGCTTTCAAGCATTATAAATGTGACACCTTTTTTGTCCTTGAAAAGCAGCTGTATTGTTACTGCCTTTGTCCCAGATGGTGTTAAATGACAAGAGGAGAGCTACAGAGGCAATTTAAGAAAGTTACTTAAATCTCAGCAGACACATCTCGCTTGCCTTATTTCGTGCAGAGAAAGGATGCTTTTATTATCTCAGCATTTGACTTGAAAGGTTTTTTTTAAAAAAAAAATAACAGTTTCACCTTCTTCTGCTAAATATATTTTATTGATAATATATTATTATTATTATTCTGCAAAGGAGGGGGGATTCACTTTTCAGATTTATTGTCAATTCCATGTATGGGGGATGGGTTGCACTAATCATTGACTAACACACATTTTGGTGCCTCAAATGTTTGCCCTGTTTCTGATTTGACCTGCTGGTTCCAAAAATGACACTAGTTTTTCCCTATCTGGTTTTTTAGATACAGAACACATGCCATATACCAGTTGCCATCTGCTCACCCATAGAAAATCATGATAACCATATCAATGAAACTAGAGTTGATGCAGTCTATCCAATGCAATTTTCTGAATCAGTGACCTAAATAATCTTAGGAACAAGCATAAAAACTAAGACACCAATTTTTTTTTCCGTGAATTGCATTATCGATGTTCAGGTATGATGGTCTAGAAAAATAAGAGATCAGTGAAGCACATTGTTACAGATTATACAGAATCATGTTATTCAACACTTGAAAGACCACCTTTCATTTGGAAATCTATGTCTTCAATGTGAAAGACCAAGTAGATCAGAATAGGTCTTCACAGGGCCCTGCCACACAGCTATATAATCCATAATATCAACACGGATAATCCACAATATCGACTTTGAACTGGGTTATTTGAGTCCATGCTGTCATATAGTCCAGTTCATTGTGGATTTTATACAGCTGTGTAGAAAAGGCCTAAGTCATTAACAGATCCACCAGCAAGATTCTACTTCTGGAAGACAATCATACTCAGCCACAAGTAATTTTAGATGAGAGATGAGACTTGAGATGAGACATGAGAAGACAATTTCTTGAGGGCTCCTCAACTCTCTCAAGGAAGCTATGTTGTGTGTGGGATCTAGCAATGTCTGGGTAAGACTGTTGTAGGTGGCAATACAAGCTGCTGGAAACAATATATTCATACTCAGTGTTTCTCAGATCCTGGCATTCCTGATATGCCTTTAAGGTCTCACCCCAGTTTAATAGCCAAATCTGTATTTAACTTTTCCTCATCAGGCCAATGAACAAGTTGTTAGACTTTTCTCCTCGTTGACCTTTGCTTTTGAATACTCCTTTGGTACTTTGTCTGCTATTTTCCCAATATGGATTATTTTGATTGTGTTTTCCAAATATTATTTTAGATTCTTCATAGTTTCTTTAATGCAGTAGTTCTCAATCTGTGGGTCCCCAGATGTTTTGGCCTTCAACGTCCAGAAGTCCTAACAGCTGGTAAACTGGCTGGGATTTCTGGGAGTTGGAGCCCAAAACACCTGGGGACCCACAGTTTGAGAACCACTGCTTTAAAGGAAAATAAAGAATAATTTTAATTGTAAACTCATACTGAAGAAAAAATGATATGCCTGCTGTTAAAATGGTTAAACCCCGTAAGACTGTATGCCTTTGGGGATTTTTTTGTGTACAAATGTTTGTGCAAACAAAGCCAAGCATTTTGGCCAAAATCCAGAGTTTCCGGTGGAAAATGTGGTGTTTTTACACACAAAAACAAGATTTTGGTATTAAAAGCATGGGATTTTGCATAATTAAATTATTTTTAAAAGTGTGAAAAGTAATCCAACATTCACAATTAATCTACTATTGCCCAGCATGCACAAACATTTGAAATTATTTGTTCCTGCATACATGAATAAAAGAAAGTGAAATCCCCACTGCTTTGTTCACTGTGTGAGAGGTCTTCAAGCTGTCTTAGAAATACGGCTGCAGCCAAAAGCAGTAACCACTTGAACACCTGTATAATATATACAGAACAACATCACAGATTACAAACCACATATGGAGATATTCAATTATCACATATAATCTCAAACCCAATATTTTCCAGTGAGGGCAAGTTTAGTAACAGATTATCATATCCTGTAGGTTTCCTATGTATTTGAGAATCATGATATATAAACTAGCATAGACTGAGATCTTCTGAATTCCACCAATTTCAATAGAACTCCTATATGTTTTAACATTGAACTAAATTGTGGACAGCTTCTTTGAAAATAGTTGGGATGTTGATATAATTGTAAAAGAAATTTTGAGGTCAAATAATTTTACTTTAACACAGTTAAAAGCATTTCTAATTTATAACCAATAATTACTTTAACAGCCTGTTCATATTATGATGGCAATTATCTTTTGGTATCTCTGCTTAAAAAATAAGCTTACTGTTCTAATGAAAAGTAAAATACGTTTTTCTGTGTTTATTCTTACATCTTAGGGACAGCTATGAAAGGCCAGAAATTCATTGAGGGATTTTAATCTGATTTTCTTCAAAACAAAGCTACATCATAACTTTCCCATAACAAAAGAAAAGAATGTGAGTCTCTAGAGTTGGCAGGTGAACAGGGAGATAAATGGCTCCATGCATTTAACATGGCAACATTTAAATTTAAATCAGACAGAGAAATAAAAGACTCAAGAGGTGCAATTAGAAGACCATCCCTGAATGAGGAAATGAACCTGAAGGATATGATGAAAGACATGATGAGAGAGATTCAGAAAATTCAGGAGAAGCAAGACGTATACCAGAAAATTCAACAGGAACAAATGTCGGATTTTAAAAAGGAGATTAAAGAAGAATTGGGGATAATGAAGAGCGAGATTACAACATTACAACAGGAAATAAACGATCTGAAAAATGAAAAGAAAGAACTAAAGATAACTCAAGAAAAGACCCAATATAAACTAAAAGAATTAGAGAAAAAAAATGAAAAAATAAACGCAAAACAAGAAGCCATGGAGGCAAGAGAGTTGGAACATCAATTAAGAATGAGAAATATACCGGAAGAGCCAGGAGAAAACATAAGAGAGAAAGTAATAGAGATACTAATGAAACTTCTGGACTGCTCCAAACAGGAGATACAAGTACAAATGGACAGAACATACAGGATTAACACAAATTTCTCAAGAAGAAACAAAACGCCGAGAGACGTGATAGTACACCTTACAAAGAAAATTGCAAGAGATGAAATATTGAGAATAAATAACAAAAAACAGATATTCTACAAAGAGACAAAAATAGCGATATTGAAGGAAGTACCAAATACAATAATAAATAGAAGGAAAAAATATACCTTCCTGACAGAGGAATTGAAGCAACAGAAGGCGAGATACAGGTGGGAAAGAGAAGAAGGATTAATGACAACGTATAAAGGTCAAAGGTATTGGATCACAACAGAAGAAAGTGCCCGAGAATTTTACAACACAATAAGAAAGGAGAAGGATGAAGAGTCTGAAAGGAAACAAAAAGTGAAGAAAAAAACAAAGAGACAACGTATAGAGTCACCCGAAAAAGATGATTTGGACATAAAAGAATGCAGACTGAACCTAAGGGAAAACATGGAATCTACGAATCTAGGAAAAGTGGAAGAAAGACAGGTGGAAGAGGAACAAGAGGATAGAATGAGAGAAGAAGAGGAGGAAGAGGAAGAGACAGAAGCAGTGGGTGATAAGGACGAAGATAAATATGAGTGAACTTAACATCTATTCAAACAATATTAACGGACTAAATTCGGCAACAAAAAGGAATAAAGTATTTAATGAGCTAAAGAAAAAAAGATACCAGATTATTGCTCTCCAAGAAACCCACATAAACCAAAAACACGTTAAATATCTGGAGGAAAAAAAACTGGGACAATGCTTTTATGCCTCGGCATTAGAAAAAAAAGGGGGGGTAGTGATGTATGTAGAAAGGAGAATACCAGCTAAACTAGCTTTTAAGGATGAGGAGGGTAGATTCGTAGGAGTAAAAATAACGATTCAGGGAATAGATATGTTAATATGTAACATATATGCACCTAATGGAGCAAAGTCAGCATTCACAGAAAAACTAAAAGGCAGTATTAATGATCAAGAATATGAACATTTAGTATTAATAGGAGACTTCAACGGTGTAGTAGAGGGGGAAATAGATAGGAGTAAAGTAGCGAAGAAAGGAAAAAGTAAAAATAATATAGGAAATTTACCAAAAACAATGATGAACATGATGAAGGAATTAAACATTCAGGATAGCTGGAGAATAAAAAATGAAGGAGTAAGGGATTTTACTTTTTTCTTGACCAGACATCAAAGCTGGTCGAGAATCGATATGGCGTGGGTGTCAAAGTCCTTAATGCCAAAAATAAGAAAAACAGTGATATTGCCAAGGTTAGATTCAGACCATTGCCCATTAGAATTAGAGATATTCTACCAAAAAAAAGAATGGAGGTGGAGGTTAGATGAAAATCTATTGAAGAAAGAGGAAGATATTGAAAGAATAAGGAAAGTAATACAAGAATATTTCGAGATAAATGACACAACAGAGATAGACCTATTTACATTGTGGGAAGCAAGCAAAGTAGTAGTAAGAGGGAGATTTATTCAACAAAAAGCAATTAAAAAGAAGGAAAGACTAAAAAAAATGAACAAGATAATTGAAGAAATAAAAAAGGAAGAAACTAGGTTAAAATCAAACCCAAGAAACAAGGATATCCAGAGGAACATAGAAATCTTACAAAAACAAAGGGAATATTTGATAATGGAGGAAAGGGCTAATAAACTGAAATTTATAAAGCAAGATTTCTTTCAAAACGCAAATAAACCGGGAAGATGGATGTCTAATAGAATTAAGGAAAGAAAGGAAAGTAAATATGTAACAAAAATAAAAGAAGGGGACAAAATATATACAAAGGAGGAAGACATAAAAACCCAATTCCAAAAGTTTTACGAAACACTCTACCAAAAAGAACAAATAGACGAGGAGAAAATAATGAAATACATAGAAGAGAGAAAAGTGACAAAAATCTCAGAAAAACAAAGAGAGGAACTAAATAGTGAAATTACAGAGCAGGAGATAAAGAAGGCCATACAAAATTTGAAACCTAATAAGGCCCCAGGCCCAGATGGGCTAACAGCAGTATATTATAAAACCTTCGGCCAAGAGCTAATACCATACTTGAAAAAAATTATGAATAGGATTAGAGAAGTTGCAAAAATGCCGGAAACATGGAAACAAGCAAACATATGTACAATACACAAAGAAAATTCGGACCCAGAAAAAATTAAAAATTACAGGCCAATTTCACTATTAAATTTGGATTACAAAATTTTTAGCAATATAATAGCGTAAAGATTTAAAAACTTTTTAAAAAACTGGATAAAAGAAGAACAAACGGGGTTTTTGCCCAATAGACACCAAAGAGAAAATGTAAGAACCATTGTTGATTTGATTGAATATTATGAAATAAAAAATAAAAAAAAGTTCTTTTATTGGCCCTCGACGCTGAGAAAGCTTTCGACAATGTAAATTGGTCCTTTTTCAAATTATTAATAAGGGAAATGGATATAGGTTATTATTTCCAAAATACAATTGATGCAATATACACCTCACAAAAGGCAAAAATTCTAATTAACGACTGAGAAACGAAAGATATAAATATAGAGAAAGGAACTAGGCAAGGCTGCCCCTTATCACCATTAATATTCATTTTGACATTGGAGATACTATTAAACAGAATAAGGGAGGAAGAAGAACTGAAAGGAGCAAAAATACAGAATTATGAATACAAAATCAGAGCCTGATATTATATGTGTAATAGAAGACCCTGACACAAAATTAGGAAAATGGCTAGAGATAATAAGAGAATTCGGAGCAGTAGCAGGATTTAAAATAAATTTGGAAAAAACGAAAGCAATTACCAAAAATATAACAAAGAAGGAACAAGAAACTTTAATGAAAAAATGGAATATCCAAATCGCCCCCAAAATAAAATATCTAGGAATAATTATAACCCAGAAAAACTCTCAGCTACTTGAAAATAACTACCTAACAAAGTGGAAAGAGATGAAGAAGGAAATGGAGATTTGGGGGAAGTTAAAACTGTCACTGTTAGGTAGAATAGCATGTGTAAAAATGAGTATTTTACCAAAAATGATATTCCTATTTCAGAATCTGCCGATAATTAGAAATCAAAAGACCCTTAAAGAGTGGAACAGGGACATAATGAAATTTATATGGCAAAAAAAGAAACCGAGAATAAAGCTGAAATATATGATCCAGGAAAAGAACAGGGGTGGATTAGCAACACCAGACTTAAAACTTTATTTCGAAGCATCGGCTCTAATGTGGGCACGAGATTGGACAAAATTAGAAAATAATAAATTGCTAAATTTGGAAGGAATAAATTTAAGATTGGGATGGCACGCATACCTATGGTATGGGAAATCCAAAATTGAGAAAGAATTTAATAATCACTTTATACGCTCAGCAATTCTTAAAATTTGGGAAAAATACAAAAAGAAATTATATGACAAAACACCTTTATGGGTCTCTCCCCTAGAAGCATCGCAGAGAAGACTACTGGGATGGCACAACTGGCCAAATTATAAAGAATTATTAGTAAAACAGAATGGAGAATGGGAAATGAGACCCCAACAGGAATTGAGAGAAATAAATAAAAAGATTTCCTGGTATCAGATATGGCAGGTAAAAGAACATTTTAAGACAGACAAACAAGTAGGATTTGAGGAGCAAAATACATTTTGGGAAAAAATAACACAAACAGACAGAAAAATAATAACAAAAATCTATAAAAAAATTAGTAGAATGGGAAACAGAAAAAGAGGAGGAAAAATCACATATGACCAGATGGAATGAAAATATAGGCAGGAAGATTAGGAAAGAAGAATGGGAAGGAATCTGGAGGGAGAAACTGAAATATAGCTATGCAACAGATCTAAAGGAGAATTGGATTAAGATGGCCTATAGATGGCACATGACACCACAAAAATTAGGAAAATGTTATAAAAACTTTAAAAAAAATTGCTGGAAGTGTGAGAAGATTGAGGGTACATACTACCATATGTGGTGGGGATGTGAAAAAGCCAAGATATATTGGAAGAAAATTAGGGGAGACATAGAAAAGATATTAGAGATAAAACTGCCAATGAAACCGGAAATATGATTACTAGGAATAACGGAACAAAAACTAGAAAAAAATAAAGATAAATTATTATTTCTGCTAACGACAGCAGCAAGGATATGCTATGCGAGGATTTGGAAGAATCCTGAAATCCCTGAAGAAGAAGAATGGTTGAAAAAAATACAAGATATAAAAAATATGGATAGGCTTACTTTCCTTCTATCAAAAAGTAAGGGAAATCCAATAAAAGAAACAAATTGGGACAATGTAACAAAATACCTAGAAGGAAAGATAAAACAATCAAAATAAATATAAAAATAAATAAAACAGCAAGACTATAGAATAAAAATGGAAAGACAAGAGACATATATAAAAGAAAATAAATAAATAAATAAATAGATAAATAAATAAACAAAAACAAAGATAATATAAGAAGCAAAGGAAGTCAGGATAAAATGAAAACTAAGAAGGGAAATATTAAAAAACAGAAGATGAAAAAGGAAACCCCCCATCATGAATGGATGAAAGACGGGAAGGAAGGACTCCAGAGAAACGAAATGAAACAAGGAAAAGATTGAAGAATGAAAAGGAAGGGAATCTCCAGGAAGATGCCCAGAAGTCCAATTTATTTTATATATATTCTCTATTCTCCTTTTTCTTTCTTTTTTCTTTCTTTTCTCTTTCTCTTTCTTTTTTTTCCTCTTTCTTCTTCTTTCTTTTTTTCCCCTTTTCTATCTCACTATTAATCATGCTTATTATCTTATATCTATATTTTAATATGTAAATGGAAAATTTAATAAAGATTATTTTTTTAAAAAAAATGGCTCCATGCATAATATGTCTTTTTGAAACAGGAACAACTAAGATCCAAGTATTTTTTTTTCTATATTGCTGCAATTCTGTGTACAATTAGGCCACTTCTATATTGATCTGAATGGGATTTTAACCTTAATGCACAGGGTTAAAGTGTGCATGGGCTACGTGTTCATAATGACATAATTTTAGGTATTAAAAATGAGAATTAGGTCGTATTAAATCATGATATATACACATATATACACATAAGTCTAGAAATTTTAATCAAAATTGAAAACTTAGGTTGACTTATCCATGAGTCAATAAAGTACTCTACTTTAACTCTTATCAAAAAAGGAACCATCCTCTTCTCTGAATAAAAGTTGAGAGCTCCATCCACTAAAAGGTGGGCTGACCCTGTCTATTCTCCTGGCCTTTATGAATGTCTGGGTGGGAAAATAGGGATGGCAGCCAGGGTGGTTGGCCTTCTGAGATGGCATTATTGTTTTCCTTTTTCCATGGAATGACCCTCAACTTATCAATGGGTCACATCAAAATCCATAATTTTGGCCCTAAAACATGCCTCACAATTAATACATGATTTTAACCTATACATAAGTATATGTAGTAATCCTTGTTTAACAATTTACTAAGAATCAGCTAAGGCTTTTGATCTTCCCTATTTTAAATAAGTTTTTAAGTGGGTTCAAGTACATATTGACAGTAGTGCTGTTTTGCTGCATTCCTGCATGTTGAGATCAACTAAGATTACCTGCTTAGTATTTTTATTTTCATTCTAGCCCATTGTAATTTATATGGCTGCATTTATAAAACAGTATTGCTTTGAAAAACAAAAATTTCAATAGACAAGGGAAGGTTTTAGATCTTACAAAATTCTGCTGAAGCTCTCCCTTTTCCTTCTCATCTAATGTACCTGTTGCTTTGGTGCAACTTTGTTTTAAACCTCATGTTGCCCTTGTAAGTTGTGTGATCCTAATAATTATATATTTATTTCACCAGTTTTTTTAATGGGCATTGGGTAAAATGGTGGTCATAGTAGACTGATGCAAAAAAACGAAAGCAGAATTATTTGATACTGTAAAGACTTTAAAAAAACAAAATGGCCAAAGCTTTCATGGACTACAACCAGGTGACCAAGATGTCCAGTGGAGAGGCATAATAAGGACACAGCCCTTCCCAATATGAGTTCTCCCTCTAACACTTTGTATCATTCTCCAAATTTCCAACAGTTCAGAGGCTGGGACAGTAAAAATTGCTCACAGCTAAGACAGATATAATTGATATTTTTAAATGCCCCCCTCCCCTTTCTTACATGATTGACTATATTTCTAAATCCTTGGTTAAAGTAATATTTTTTTATATTAAAATATGGAGTGCAAGGGGACAATAACGTATATTTGAAATGTAAATCTCAAAAACTTACTTTTTCATATTAGGTGAACCAGCAAAAAAAAATGATGTAATAATAATAATAATAAATTTTATTTATACCCCGCCACGATCTCCCCGCGGGGACTCGGGGCGGCTTACATGGGGCAGAGTCCCAAACAACACAAGGACAAAATATAAACAACATAATACAATCACAATGTACTGGAAATGGATATAGACATTGATGTAAAACATTTTTAAAAAAATAGAATCCACCATAATCCAGATCTATTCCTAATCAGATTTGCAAATTACCAAATTAAAAAGATGAATTATAATGATTTTAGCAGCAAGATTGCTTTATTCTAAAAAATGGAAGAATAGTGATCTCCCAATAAAAAAAGAATTGCAAAAAAATTGAACTGACAGAGATAGATTTCGTGTTGTTTATTCCTTTAGTCACTTCGACTCTTCATGACCTCATAGACCACCTCATGCCAGAGCTTCCTGCCAGCTGTCGCCACCCCCAGGATAAACTGTTTATAGTGATTAAAGAGAAATCTGTGGATAAGTTTGTAAAATATTGGGAATAGGGCTGTGCAATTGATGAAAAAAGTTTCAAACCATGACAAAATTAGGGGCACTGGCATTTCATTTCTAATGTGTTTCTAAAGTATAGTTATGTCAGGACCCAGGCTGCAAGGCACCAATAACCATACACAGAGGCCAAAATCTATCTACTATCTTTATTGAAGGAGTATATAAAGTTGGTAAAAACAAATGTAAAAGTTAGTCCAGAAGCAGACCTTTCAGGAAAGGTCAAAATTAGTCCAAGAACCAATGTCCAATATGCAATATTAAGGGCCAAAGTTGTAATCCAGTAACCGAAACACTCACCTTGCCAGGCAAGGTGAGGGGAGATGACGAGGTCCTTTAGTCCACGAACTTGAGCAAGGCTAGGAATTAAGTTGATACTTGAAAACAAGGCTTGAATCGTGACACAAGGTAACGAGGAACAAGAACAAGGTCCGTGGAATTACTTGGTAAAATCCGTGAAACAAGGCAAGGTTTAGTCCTGGAAGGCGAGGCAAGGTCCGAAGGTAAACAAGGCTGGGAAGCAGAAGCGAAGGCTTGAGAACAAGGACAAGGCTTGAACAGGAACGAGGCTTGGAACGGAGCGTGCTGTCCAGACACAACTCGCTCCGGAGGCTGACGAATTGACTCCGCGAAGTTACTTCGCGGTTAAAACACCTATATAGAGTCTAACTTTCCCGCCGAGAGCAGTTCTCTGGGAACCAGGAACAAAGCTAATCTCTGAGACCAGATGTTTGACTCCTTAAAGATTCTCACGGAAAGCAGGCTTAATTGGCTAAATTCTTAGCAGCTATTCTAGCACTCCTGCGCGAGGCCGCTTCCAAACCTCTCTGTTGTTTACAAAACTCATGGCGAGAAAACACAGGAGATGTAGGCTCAGGGTTTGTTTGACATACTTCTGGAACACAACTCTCTTGCAGGTGCAAGGTTCCCAGATCTGGCTGGGAAGAACCTGGCTGGGAAGATTCCAGTTCTGACTGGGAAGGTAAAAAACCCAAGTTTTCTTCTTCATCAGGGATCACAATGTCATGAGCAGGACTACAAGGCCCATGAGTCATCACACTCTCCCCCTCCTCAAGCCCCCTCCCAAACCGGGACTCTCTCCCCGAGTCGCGAGGTCGTGGCTTGGCGGGATAGGTCTGATGAAAGCGACGGGTTAGATCAGGAGCATGGACTGTGGAGGCGTCTTCCCAAGAGCGTTCCTCAGGGCCAAAACCCACCCAGTCAATGAGATATTGCAGGCGGCGGCGGTGAAAGCGAGAATCCAAAATGTCCTGAACCTCGAACTCGTCCTCCCCATCCACCAAAACAGGGACGGGGGCCGGCCGGTTTACATCTGGCCGCACACCATCCGCCGGAAGGAGCAGGGAGCGGTGAAACACTGGGTGAATGCGCATTGAACGCGGAAGTTGGAGTTTGAAAGTCACGGGGTTTAATTGCGCCACCACTGGATAGGGGCCAATGAAACGGGCATCTAACTTCCGGCAAGGGCGATGGGAGGGCAGAAAGCGAGTGGACAGAAAAACCCGATCTCCTACCTTGATTTCGGGGCCCGGCTGGCGATGTTTGTCAGCGTGGCGTTTATAGTCCTCCTTGGCTTGGTCCAGTTGCTGGAGCAAAAGTTGTTGCACCGCTGTGAGTTCCTGCAGCGTATTCCGGTTTACGTGACAGGGCGTCTGCTTGCTTGGTTTGGGCTGGGGTTACATAATGAATCTGGAAGTTAAAACGTTCAAAGAATAAAGCCCAACGTTGTTGCCTCTGATTTAGCTTGCGGGCAGTTCTTAGATGTTCTAGATTCCGATGATCAGTATGGACTTCAATGGGAAATTTGGCCCCTTCTAGCCAATGTCTCCAAGTTTCAAAAGCTGCCTTTATGGCTAATAGTTCTTTTTCCCAAATGGTATAGTTTCTCTCTGGTGCGGTTAGTTGACGAGAATAAAAGGCACAAGGATGAAGGTGATCTCCCACCGGTTGTAGGAGTACAGCTCCAATTGCCACATCAGAGGCGTCCGCTTGCACAACAAAAAGGGTTTCAGGATCTGGATGCTGAAGGATTGGCTGGGACGTGAATAATTTCTTTAGTTGCTGGAACCCTTTCTCTGCTTGATCAGTCCAGCGGAAGGGCTGTTTCCCACGGATGCAGCTGGTGATTGGGTCAGACCAGCGGGCAAAATCTGGAATGAACTTGCGGTAATAGTTCGCGAACCCCAAGAATCGCTGCACCTCTTTCTTGTTGGTTGGCGCCCGCCATTCCAATACTGCTGAAACCTTTGCCGGGTCCATGGAGAGCCCTAGAGGCGAGATGCGGTACCCCAGGAAATCTACCTCTTGTAGATCAAAAGCGCATTTTTCCAGCTTGGCATAAAGCCCATGATCCCGCAATCGTTGTAACACCATTTTAACGTGGTTCTCATGTTCTGATTGTGATCTAGAAAACACCAAAAAAATCGTCCAGGTAGATGATCAAGAACCGATCTAGATAATCCTGAAAGATGTCATTGACAAAATGCTGGAACGTTGCGGGAGCTCCACATAATCCATAATTCATAACTCGGGACTCGAATAATCCGAATTTAGTCTGGAAGGCGGTCTTCCACTCGTCCCCTTCTCTGATGCGAACTAGGTTATAAGCCCCCCGTAGGTCCAGCTTGGTGTAGACCTTGGCTCCTCGAAGTCGGTCTAGTAGATCCGAGATTAAGGGCAGGGGATAGCTGTTCCGCTTAGTGATATTGTTCAATGCTCTGTAGTCCACCACCAAGCGTAATTCCCCTGACTTCTTCTTCACAAACATCACTGGGGAGGCGGCTGGGGATTGAGAGGGTCTGATGAATCCCTTGCGAAGGTTTGTCTCTATGAATTCCCTGAGAGCTTCTTGCTCCGGTTCAGTCAGGGAGTAGAGATGCCCTCGCGGGATCGGGGCCCCCTCCACCAAGTCAATGGCACAGTCATAAGGTCTATGTGGGGGTAATTTTTCGGCTTCTTTTTCATTGAATACATCCCAATACTCGGAGTACTTCTTTGGCAAGGTGATAATGGGCTCGGTGTCTGTGGCATGGCAGACCTTGGCTACGAGGCAATGGTTTTGGCAGTACCTTGAAGCAAACTGCAGTTCTCTGTTGGACCAGGAGATGCTTGGGTCGTGAAGTGTCAGCCATGGAATCCCCAAAATCACAGGGAAATGGGGAACCTCAGTAACAAAGAAGGAAATCTCTTCCATATGTTCCCTTATCCACATCCTGGTGGGTTCCGACCACTGGCTTACGGGGCCCGTCTTGAGAGGGCGGCCATCGATGGCTTGCACCACACGGGCATTCTTGAAGTCATGATATTGTAATCCCAGAGAGTCGGCATACTCTCTATCAATGAAATTGTTGGTGGCTCCGGAGTCTATCATGGCGTGGATCATGACGGGTCCCTTTTTTGCTGACCATAAGGTGACCACTAGCAGGAACAGGACCCCGGTTGGCGGCTCTTGAATGGGTTTTTTGACCGGGTTGGCGAGCCTCTCTACGCCCGGTCGTTGGCTTCCCCCGCCGGCTGTGTGCCAGCCGTCTCAGACGCCTTCGTCTCCGTGGAGGACCCCGCCGCAAGACGGGCGGCGGGCTTCCCTTTGGCTGGGCACTCTCTGGCGAAGTGGCCCCCATTCCCGCAATACCAACAGAGGTTTAGGCGTTGGCGGCGGGCCTTCTCGGCGGCATCTAATCTGGGACGCACGTTGCCCAACTGCATCGGCACCTCCTCGCTCCCTCTGGGGTATGGGGATGGTGGTGGGGGTCTCCACACTGGACGCGGCTGGACGCTGGCGGGAGCGAGGGGTTTTGCCCCAGCTCTACCGCTCTGGCCTCGTACCCACTGTTTCCTGTTGGCAATCATGACTTCAGCCCGTAAACATTGATCAATGAGTGCTTCAAGAGTGTGGGGAGGATCCACCTTGGAGATTTCCTCCAGCATTTCAATGTTGAGACCCTCCCGAAATTGTCCTCTGAGGGCTACATCGTTCCAGCCGGTGTTGTGGGCCAGCACTCGGAACTCGGCTATGTACTGAGACATGGGTCTGTCTCCTTGAAAGAGGCGGCGGAGTTTGTGACCGGCTGCCTCCAAATTGTCCTCAATTCCCCAGGTCTCCTTAAGGTGGTCCAAGAAGTGTTGCGCTGATCTTAGGTGTGGAGAGGCTTGGTCGAACAGTGCCGTCGCCCAGTTGGCCGCTGGCCCGTCTAGAAGACTGTAAACCCACGCCACCTTGATGTCTTCTTGGGGAAACTCGGCGGCACGGGCCTCTAGGTAAGCCTGGCACTGGCGGCGGAAAACTTGGACCTTGGAGGCTTCTCCAGAAAACTTGGTTGGCAACGCCATGGCCGGGAGGCGGATTCCGCGCTCTCTCAACCCTTTTATTTCTCCATCCTGCGCGTTGAGTCTGTCACGGATGCGGTCCACTTCGTCCTTGCTGATGGTGTAGCTAAGTGGCTGTCCACCCGGCGCGGCTCCGGTAGACATTCTGGCCTTGGTTAATTGGTGCTTATGGTGGCGGAGTCAAACTGTCAGGACCCAGGCTGCAAGGCACCAATAACCATACACAGAGGCCAAAATCTATCTACTATCTTTATTGAAGGAGTATATAAAGTTGGTAAAAACAAATGTAAAAGTTAGTCCAGAAGCAGACCTTTCAGGAAAGGTCAAAATTAGTCCAAGAACCAATGTCCAATATGCAATATTAAGGGCCAAAGTTGTAATCCAGTAACCGAAACACTCACCTTGCCAGGCAAGGTGAGGGGAGATGACGAGGTCCTTTAGTCCACGAACTTGAGCAAGGCTAGGAATTAAGTTGATACTTGAAAACAAGGATTGAATCGTGACACAAGGTAACGAGGAACAAGAACAAGGTCCGTGGAATTACTTGGTAAAATCCGTGAAACAAGGCAAGGTTTAGTCCTGGAAGGCGAGGCAAGGTCCGAAGGTAAACAAGGCTGGGAAGCAGGAGCGAAGGCTTGAGAACAAGGACAAGGCTTGAACAGGAACGAGGCTTGGAACGGAGCGCGCTGTCCAGACACAACTCGCTCCGGAGGCTGACGAATTGACTCCGCGAAGTTACTTCGCGGTTAAAACACCTATATAGAGTCTAACTTTCCCGCCGAGAGCAGTTCTCTGGGAACCAGGAACAAAGCTAATCTCTGAGACCAGATGTTTGACTCCTTAAAGATTCTCACGGAAAGCAGGCTTAATTGGCTAAATTCTTAGCAGCTATTCTAGCACTCCTGCGCGAGGCCGCTTCCAAACCTCTCTGTTGTTTACAAAACTCATGGCGAGAAAACACAGGAGATGTAGGCTCAGGGTTTGTTTGACATACTTCTGGAACACAACTCTCTTGCAGGTGCAAGGTTCCCAGATCTGGCTGGGAAGAACCTGGCTGGGAAGATTCCAGTTCTGACTGGGAAGGTAAAAAACCCAAGTTTTCTTCTTCATCAGGGATCACAATGTCATGAGCAGGACTACAAGGCCCATGAGTCATCACAAGTTAGTGAAAAATGTGTTACTATAATGAGAGTAATGAAATTATGTTACTTTTTCATTATAGTAATTGCACAAGTAGGGAAACGTTAGGAGCTCCTCCCCCCTCCCCCCGCCAAATCTCTATAGCTATTGGGGTGAAACATGCTACAATGACAGAACACATTTGCCAGTGTTAGCCCATCAAGTTTCAGTATGTTTCACTTATACATGAATTTTTTGGGAATTTTCAAAGTTTTTATAAACTTTTTTTTAAGCTACAAGAGCTATATCCTTAAATTTTCTATACAATGACCCCACCCAACTTTCAGAAATATTTATACATCTACTGTTTTTAGGGAATTTTTAAAAGGTTGACAAAAAGTTTTTTAAAGCTACAACAGTTATCTCATTGAATGTCTCTCATATTAACCAATAGAACTTCCATTTAAAGATTTCTTCTCAACCCAGCACAGATATTTACTTATTAGAAGTATCAGTCAGTCCTCCTATCTGCAAATACAAATATTTATTGGAACTTTGGCTTCCAGCTGCTATGGAGGGAAAACAGCTCTCCCCTATCCTGTTTGGGGCTTTCTGATGCTGAGTAGAATCCTGGGAAATGTTGTTTAGGGCAGGTCGCTTTGAATTCTCTGGCATAGGGCTCCTCACTTTCCCAAATCGTATTTCCCAGAATTCTGTGCTTTCTCAGTCTCTTTCCCAGCGAACTCTGCTTTCGCCCTGCTACTTCTCTCTCCTAATGGCAAGAGACCATTAATTTAAAGAGGAATTACAGACTTTTTGGCTTTACTTTGCTTCCTTATGCTGAACATGAAACTGACTTTGGGAGGCTTCCAAGATTCACAAAATTCAAACGAAAAAGTATCGGGCAAGTTTTGATTCTTGTTTTTGGTGTGGGCCATGCCCACATTTCAGATATTGTGTCATCATAATACAGTAGAGTCTCACTTATCCAACATAAACGGGCTGGCAGAATGTTGGATAAGTGAATATATTGGATAAGAAGGGGGCATTAAGGAAAAGCCTATGAAACATCAAATTAGGTTATGATTTTACAAATGAAGCACCAAAACATCATGTTAGACAACAAATTTGGCAGAAAAAGTACAGTAGAGTCTCACTTATCCAAGCCTCGCTTATCCAAGCCTCTGAATAATCCAAGCCATTTTTGTAGTCAATGTTTTCAATATATCATGATATTTTGGTGCTAAATTCATAAATACAGTAATTACAACATAACATTACTGAGTATTGAACTACTTTTTCTGTCAAATTTGTTGTATAACATGAAGTTTTGGTGCTTATTTTGTAAAATCATAACCTAATTTGATGTTTAATAGGCTTTTCCTTAACCCCTCCTTATTATCCAAGATATTCGCTTATCCAAGCTTCTGTCGGCCCGTTTAGCTTGGATAAGTGAGACTCTACTGTAGTTCTATGCGCAGTAATGCTATGTAGTAATTAATGTATTTATGAATTTAGCACCAAAATATCACGATATATTGAAAACATTGACTACAAAAATGCATTGGATAATCCAGAATGTTGGATAAGTGAGTGTTGGATAAGTGAGACTCTACTGTAATAATAATAATAATAATAATAACAACTTTATTTTTATATCCTGCTCCCATCTCCCCAGAGGGGATTCGGGACAGCTCACATGGGGACAAGTGGGGACCAGTTTCAACATACAAAAAATACAGCATAATTAAACCAATGTAAGTAAAAAATTAACGAATTTAAACCGACTTACAATGACAAATGAAAAATTTGCACAGCCCTAATTGGGAGAACTTATTGTCTTGCATAGGAAAGAAAGGAATAACACTATTTGTGGGATTGGAAAATCGAGTTATATTATTTGACTTTCAGCAGAAGCTTGAACTTAAATTAATCTTAATGAGACATTTATTGTAGCAATTTTATGGATACCTTTGATGGGTGGGATGGGAAGTCAATTTTACTGTGTTTAAATATGATTAAATAGATTAAGGAATTTTTGTTTATCTGTTGGCTGTTTGTTATCAAACAGCTTATTTTAGTGTTGCAATGTATTTCTTTGTGATTGTCATTATAATTAAAACTAATAAATAAAATAGAAATAAGTGTACAAGAAAGAATTATGAGAGGAGAATGTTTATTTGGGGGGGGGGGGGCAATGCCCTCTTTTTGCCCACTACCACCATAGCCACACATCTGCAAGTGCATAACACCATCATGACACTATATAGCCAAATCGATAAAGTTGCATGGCAATACCAGTGATAGGATATGGAATATCCTGATTCCTAGCATGCTTAACTGCTCATTGAAACTTGACTCTTAGTTACTGTATTTCTCCACTTTTTTTCCTAGAAAAAACATTAGAAAAGATAGGGTGTTTCTTACAATCAATGGCACCTTACAATTGAAAACATATGGCATTATTATTTCTTGCTGATTGAAGAGCATTCAGGAGGTGAGATCACAGTTTTCTTCCAGGGTGTCTCTGCAATTATAAAGGGTACTAATTTGCATGTAATGCCTTGGTTTTGGTCTCACTATATAGCCTCTTAGAAAGTGCTTCCACATAAACAGACTCCTCACTAAAAACTGGAGCAGCCCTTATCGGTGATGAAAATCTTTGCACTAGTAACAAAACTCAATTGCTCGATTTGGGATTATGCTTTTGGAAGGAAGACCTGCTTTTTTGAATACCAATGTGTTTTCTTCGGTGAAATATTTCATTTATTATTTATTATTTATTTTAAAGTGTGTATGCAGCTCTCTTTGGCCATGGGAGTGGCTCAAGAAGATAAATTATCACTATAGTCCCTGCTCTTGGATTTGCAATCTAAACATGACATGAAAAATAAGATTCAGGGAAGATATAACACCTCTTCACAAAACCCTGTTGGGCTGTGCCATTTTGCCAGCAAGGAAGGCTCGTGGGGAGGCCCATGGCACCCCATGTGCCCTCCCTCCTTCCCCGATCATACAGTGGGGATTGGACAGGGTGTGTTGGCACCTTCTCCCTGTCCCCATCAGATGGGAGAAAGGGCAGCAACGCATGACAACACACATTTCCCCACTGCCTTTTCCCCCATCGTATGGGGAAAAGGGGAGGAAAATGTGGGTAGCTCCATCAGAGCTATCCAAAATACACTTTCCTCCCTGTAGTGGTTGAGGAAGCGCCTTTCAGTGATTCTCTTCACTTTGAGAGGAATATGGGCGAGGTCTGCTGTGCATTGTGACCCCATCCTTGCCACAAATAAAAGCAGCAAAATGGGATTAAAATGCTCCATGTGAAGAGGTCCATAAAGGAAAATGCAGACTGGATGGAAAATGACAGAAGATGGCAGACCTAAGACAGCTGGCAGTGGAACAGACTGTTCTGTACTGTTCTTTTCTATAAAGAGACATTCTTGTAATCAATAAAAACATAATGTATTGTTTCACAGAAAACAAGTTTCATAGGCAAAGGGTGGCAATCTTTGCTTAAAATCAATGACAGTTCTTTTAATTTCTTTTCTTTATTTTCTATCTGTCATTTCTATCCTGCAGCATCTCACAATAAGTGGCTGTACTGAACACACACACACAAATTACTGTAAAGATTTAGAAAAATGTTTACATTTAATTTAGATTATGAAACTTATGTGCACTGCAAAGTAATTGATTTTTATTTAATATTAAGTCACCCCTTTGCCTAAATCCCAAAGTTTCTCTGGAACAGATTCTTGAATTTTTGAAAATTCTGAATGCTCTTAAGACTAACTTCTTAATTTGTTCTTCGTTAACAAAATAAAACCCAGTTCCTTTCTGGTCTAGTTAATTTTTTCAACATCATTCTTAGCACAGTGATGTTGTGTTGTGTTGTATAATGAGACCTCTCAGATGGTTGTTCTGAAATACAAGATTTGTGTAAACAATTATCATATATACTCATGTATAAGTCTATCTCATGCATAATTTGAGGGCAAGTTTTGGGGCTAAAATTATGGATGTTCATGTGACCTGTGGACCTGTCATTTTACAAAGAGAGGAAAGCACCAATGCCATTTCAGGGGCTGCCGCTCCCATTTCCCCTGCCAGGCAATCAGAAAGGCCAGAATCAGTGCCATGGCAGTTAGTGTGGGGCTGGTGCTTTTGTGGGACTCTTGCCCTTTGCCACTCTTCTCAGAGAAATAGGTGGTTCCTTTTTTAAAAAAATAAGAATTAAGGTACCATTGCTCACATTGATCCATGGATTATTTATTTATTTCTATCCCACTTTTCTTCCTGCAAGGGGACTCCAAGTGGCTTACAACCTGTAAAATCAGATGGTTTACAACCAAAAGCACAACATAAATCCTCACACAACAATTAACAAATTACAATATTTAAAACATTACAGAATTCCCATTCCCCATAACAAATGACATAAAACTGACATAAAAACATATTAAACATACAATTTAAAGGCCATATAATATCCTATTCCTTTAGGCCGTAAGAAATAAATCGATTGCCGGAGGTCCATTATGTATAGCTCAAGTATTACACACCACTATACCTGCCCATCTGCTAATCTTCTTCAGGGAAGGCCTTCTTCCAAAGGAAGGTTTTAACCGGCTTACGAAATAACAGCAGGGAGGGGGGCATTCTAAGCTCTCTAGGAGGGAGATCCAGTGACATGGTGCTACCACTGAGAAGGCCCTCTTTCTCGTCCCCACCAGTTGTGCTTGAGATGGTGGTGGGACCAAGAGCAGGACCTTTCCTTGGCTTGTGTGGACTCATAGGAGAAGATGCAGTCCAATAAGTAGGCTGGGCCCATAGGGCTTTATAGGCTAAAGTCAGCACCTTGAAATACACCCAGAAACAAACTGGTAGCCAGTGCAATTGTTGATCTAGGGGTTTTTTTGTTCATTTTTTTTACTTATACTTGAGTATAAGATATATTTTTGCATGCCTGCCAGACCAGTCCAACCATTAGGAAGGTGCAGTAAGCAATGTTATTACATTGGCAGTATTGACAGTTTGATTTTATACATGAAAAGGGATGACAATTATATGTCAGCCATGCTGACTGGAAATGATGGAAGGTTTAGTATGAAGCAGACCAGATAGAGGTAAAGCTGAGCTACACAAATTCCCAGAGCCCTATTGAATTCCAGCACATTGTTAGTGTCACATAGCTTCACAAGACATATAGATGTTGAATGGACTGAAACTCAACAGTTTTCGCTGATTTGTCTGGGGATAAAGAAAACAACGGTTAGCTTTCACAGAACTGAACTGGCATTATCACTGGCAATTCTATGATGATCATCCCAGTGATTTCCCTAAAAATGAGATTAAAAGGATACTTCACAAAAAGAATTTATTCTGATTATTTGTTCCAGGGTTCGATGCATCAACCATAAGTATTACCGAATGCATTGTTAAAAAGCAACACATCTTACCCACTAAAGGAATCATTACTTTTCCATTAATTTTGTTTCTTTAAAAAAAACGTTTTTAGAATAATGGCATACAATAAGAAGAGAGCAGTTACATGCTTTAAAATGTACCTTTACACATTTAAGAAGTCAATTTTGAATGCAACAAGAAAAAATGAGTTACAATTGTGGTTGCACTTTTTCCATACCTGTTACCTTTCAAAGGCTGAGAGGAGATGTGCTGGCCATGTATAAATATATGAGGGGAAGTCATAGGGAGGAGTGAGTGAGTTTGTTTTCTGCTGCCCTGGAGACTAGGACATGGAAAATGGCTTCAAATGACAGGAAAGGAGATTCCACCTGAACATTAGGAATAACTTCCTAACTGTGAGAGCTGTTCAGCAGTGGAACTCTCTGCCATGGAGTGTGATGGAGGCTTCTTCTTGGAGGCTTTTAAGCAGAGGCTGGATGGTCATTTGTCAGGGGTGCTTTGAATGTAATTTTCCTGCTTCTTGTCAGGGGGTTGGACTGGATGGCCCATGAGATCTCTTCCAACTCTATGATTCCAATATTCTATGAAATATAATGTTAGAATTCATTGTCTCTCAAATTAACTAGTATGTATTAACTATTGTAATATTATATACTTTAGTAAAGGTAAAGGTTTCCCCTGACGTTAAGTCCAGTCGTGACTGACTCTGGGGGTTGGTGCTCATCTCCATCTCTAAGCTGAAGAGCCAGCATTGTCCATAGAGATCTCCAGGTCATGTGGCTGGCATGACTGCATGGAGTACCGTTACCTTCCCGCCGGAGCGGTACCTATTGATCTACTCCCAATCTGCTAGGTTGGCAGGAGCTGGGGCTAACAGCGGGCGCTCATTCTGCTCCCAGGATTTGAACTGGGACCTTTTGGTCCACAAGTTCAGCAGCTCAGCGCTTTAATACACTGTGCCACCAGGGGCCCCATTATATACTTTATATACATTATATTATGTATATTAACTATATTATTTCCATGTTCTGTTCTGAATTAAGGATAGAAAGTATACACAAAAATGTTCTGGGAACATTTATGTAGTATCAAGAAACACTAATGGAAATAGTCTTGGATAGATGAGAATCTTCAGAGTTTGGGGCTTTTTCTATGCAAAATTTGCATGTTTTTGTTTGTTTGCTCAGAAAACAGCATTCTCTGCATTTTGCAAAAAAGACAATGCTTTTTCTAGCTCATAAAATTCTGTGTCCTGCATAAAACAACCATGTATGAATTTTGAGCAGAATAACACCAGAATTAAGAAAACTTCAAAACTGGAGATTTCGATGGTTTTCTTGCACAATCTAAAAAAAAAAGATAGACCTAATTGTTTCATATATAGAACCACCAAAAATTAAATGCCTATTTTAAATGCTTACAGTATACTCCCCCCTTTACCTGTGGGACCAGTATCAGCAGTTCTATCTATCTATGCCCAACAAAATATGACATCTAGGCCTTTTGTAGATCAGAGGGTCCCCAAACTGAGGCTCGTGGGCTGGATGTGGCTTTCCAAGGTCATTTACCTGGCACCCACCCTAAACTTTAGACTTAAAGTCTGAAATGACTTGAGGGCACACAACAATAACAATCCTTGACTATCTCATCAGCCAAAAGGCAGCCCACACTTCCCACTGAAATACTGGTAAGTTTATGTTGGTCAAAACTGTTCTTCATTTTAAATATTGCACTGACCTACATAATCTCCAACACTGGGCTAATGTTTATTTGAGTTGAATGGTTACAGAATGTGGGTTCCACAATAGATTACTACATCATTGTTATGACTTGTGTGGGGGTATAAGATCCCATCTATGAAAATCATGGGTTCACTGTAAGTCAACAGGTGATTGAAGGCACATATATACACAAGATGTTGTGAGTTAATGATTGCTGAAATTAAACAGGAATGTTTTTACACTTAAATACATTGCAAGCTTTACAAGTGGCTGACTGCAGAGATGTGAAGATGCTGGCAGGTTTGCTCCCCAGGAGATTATGCAAACATCAAATAGAGTTTTTGATCTATTGCAGTTGTCCTTGCAGCTCTCTGCAACCAAATGTATACTTTGTTAAAACTGATAAATGTTTCTGTTTCCAAGACATTTCTTACCACTAGGGATTACAAATTAATATTGTGTGCAGTGAATACAGTAATTAGGGACAACAGAGAGAGAAAAGCAAAGAAAACTAACTTGTGATGCTATGGTGAGACTTCAGAATGCATTTATAGCAAAGAAGGAGGGATTTTGTTTACAGAGTGCTAATAAAGTCAACATGGTAAGTGGTTTAGCACTGGATGGCAATTTTGGAAACCAGAGTTCTATTGCCCACTCAGCCATGCAAGCCTACTGGGTGACCTTGGGAAGTAACACTCTCTCAGCTTCAGACATTGACATTTCTGGACCATCCTCTGTTCGGATATCAGCCAGCATGCCAATGTCTTAAATCAAGAAACAGCTTCCTAAGACCCACAGAGACACTCACAGGAACACCTTAGCAAATGAGAGTCCAAAAGTGACAGGCTAAAACCCAGAACCTCGATCCATCACTGATACCAGAGAAACTCCCTCCTGGGACACAGAAGACTGGGCAACTTGGAAGGCGCTGAACAGAATTTGCTCTGGTACCATGAGATGCAGACCCAATCTTAGGAAATGGGGCTACAAAGTGGAGTCCACAACATGCGACTGTGGGGACCATTTACTACAATGCATCCTGAGCCCTGCCACATGCACAATGGCGGACCTTCTCACAGTTACACCAGAGGCACTCCAAGTGACGAGCTTCTGGTCAAATAAAATCTAGTATAACTGCAAGTTTTTAACTTTATTTGTGTTTTTAAATACATTATAACTATATACTCAATTCGTTTCTGACATGATAAATAAGTCTCAAACAAACCCACTTTAAGGTCATCATAAATGGGAAAGGACCTAGACACACAACAATAACTATAACCAGAACAAATGCCAGTAGCGAAATACAGAGATACTATGTTTGCTGTCAGGAAGGAATCTTCTCTGCCTTCTGCTTGCATTGGTGTCTTGGTCATAGCAGGCTAGTACCAATGCAGCGAATACTACTATAAAGCTGATGATTTATCTGACATGATTTCTCAGTATGAAAAATTAACAAACACTTTCTAGTTTGCTTACAAACTACATGAGAAGTTTGGAAAGTATGGATCTTATGTATGATATGAAACCTAAAAGGAGTTGCTGTAAATCAGTGGTTCTCAACCTGGGGTTCCCAGAGGTTTTTGGTCTTTAACTCCCAAAAATCCTTTCTGGGAGTTGTAGGCCAAAAAACACCTGGGGATCCCAGGTTGAGAATGACTGCTGTAGATTAAATTGTACTTAAGAAAAAGACTATGTTGGGGAACTGGAGATACATTATATCCCATACCATCAGCAAATGTGTTGTTGTTCTTTTTTAAAAGGTTATAGTCGACATTATCTTTCCTTATTTTTCATCTCATCTTCACCCAGAGATAAGTCATATGCATACCAAACAATATTTACTCAGCAGTCATTAGTATGCAACAGCTCTCCTTGCATGTCAGAGCTTGGTTAGTATGAAAAAGTAATCACCAACTATTATAACTCCCAACCTCCTTCTCCCAATAGTATTTGTAGTCACTCATGATGTTAGGCATTTTTAAGAAGTAATGCTGTAGTTTTCTGCTCCTTGGAAATAGCTAGCTCATTACTTATTTCTTACTACAAGTAGTCCCCAAGTTATGAACGAGATAGGTTCTTTTCTGTCTTTGTGATCACTGGATTTTGAAAAAGTTGGCTTGTTGTGGAAACAAGGATTGGTGATAAAAGCTTCAGTGGAGACACCTTTTCCCCATGATAACTCTTTCAGGAGTGGATTTCCCTTCCTAGGGGTAGAGTTCTCTCACTTCCTGTTGTCTCACTCCTGTTCTTAACTTTGAATCATTTATAAGACAGATATTTGTACTGGGGACTGTGTGTGTGTGTGTATGTATCTGAGTACAGCAATAGAAGTCTATGCAATAAGCATTGTCCATCATTCAGTGGGGCTACCCCCGGTGCATATAAAAGTATTTATAAGATACCATTGCTTATAGAATGAATGAATGAACTCTTATGATATTACATTTCCAATCTAACATATTTCAACCTTTGTAATTGGAAAAAGGAACTAATTCCAGATGACTTATCATTTATTTAACAGTCATTTTCAAGCTACATGTCACAATGCCACAATTGTGAGCCTGTTACATGGTCTATACCAGGGGTCCCCAAACTAAGGCCCGGGGGCTGGATGCGGCCCTCCAAAGTCATTTACCTGGCCCCCGCCCTCATTTATAATATAATATTTTTATATCAGTTTTAATAATATAATATATTATATATACATATGATAATGGTAATATTATCATGTTATACAATGTAATACTAATAATAATACCATGTAATAATACTAATTACATGTTATATATTACATATAATATTACAGTATAGTGGTATAGTGCAATATAGTAATATATAATGCTAATATTGTGCTATGCTAATAATATAATATATTGTATGTACATACAGCTGCTCTGAGTTCCCTTCGGGGTGAGAAGGGTGGGATATAAATGTAGTAAATAAATGTAGTAAATGAATAATTAAATAATTTTAGACTTAGGCTCGCCCACTTGACTTGAAGGCACACAACAACAACAACAACAATCCTAATTAACTTGACTATTTCATTGGCCTGATAGGTTTATGTTGGTTAAAACTGTTTTCATTTTAAAATATCTTATTGTTCTTTCATTGTTGTTGTTGTTTTTTTGCCCTACAAATAAGACATGTGCAGTGTTCATAGGGATTTCTTCGTATTTCTTTTTCAAATGATAAATTGGCCCCTCAACAGTCTGAAGGATTGTGGACCGGCCCCCTGCTTAAAAAGTTTGAGGACCCCTGGTCTATACACATTCCACATGTAAAGGTGGTTCTTGGGGGTATTAGATAGCATAATGTTAAAGCATTTCCAGTTCTTATCTGGCTGATAGATGCAAGGGTCTCTATTTCCAGGTTTTTAATGCTGTTAGGTTATTCTACTGAAATCTTTTGCAATGATTGTTAATTAGGGTAAGAAGGTTCTTGAAAGAAAAATGAGTAAGAGTCATTCAGTGAAGAGCACTCATTCACTAAAGCACTAAGAGACCTTTTCATTAAAAGTGGTCATGTAGTGAGGACTAAAATGTATTTGCCTCACTCTCCTCTGCAAGCAGGCTTTTGTGATAATTGTTTGTCCTTGTTTATCTTTGTTTTATCTTCATCTTGAATTTCTCACTGGTCTCTGTGATAGAGCTGTTGAATAGTCTGAACTTGAGGTGAAAAGATATCACATGTATTTAAATGTTTACGTGAAAGGTGAAGTAAATTGATAGGGGCATTGTGCATAAAATCCAATTACTGTGTGCATTCACAAACTAATTGCAGAGATTATACTATTGCCAGGGTGAGCTTTTACATCCACACTTCCTAACCCTACCTTTCCCAGGAAATATTCTATGGAAAGGCTACCTGGAGGGTATATAATTTGGGATTGCAGCCCAAGTAGCGTCTTGAGATGCGTTTCCTTTGCTCTCTTAATGGTGGAGTTTGGCTCTCACTTTAGAGGGGAAATGCTTTCTTTTAGAGATGGTGGACAAGATCCTAAATTAAATTCAGAAATATGCAATTGTAGCGATGAATGGCCAAATCCAACTTTAAAATCTAGGTGGCTGATCTGTATAGATCTGTAGCATTTCTGGTTGAAGCAGAAACTGCCTCCTACCCTTGGTCTTGAAAATGTGTTGAAAATTGTGCCTTGCATCTCCTCAACTGTGGATTGTGGTGGGAGGAGGCTGGGTGTCATTCTGAACCTCCCCGCTTGACTATGCCACAGATCTCCAACACACAAGGGCAACTCCCTCAAATTTGAGGTGGAATTCAAGCAGCATTTATGATGATGGCAAAAGTGCCATAATTGTGAATACATTGCACAGGCAAGTATGGCACAGTTACAGATCTATAACTCTAAAAACCTTATCAGATGAACAGGAGGGAAACTGGGGGGACAGTGGAGGGAACCATCTTATTGTGTTCCCTCCCGTCCAGATTCAGTTTCTGTCATCCCACATCCTTTCCCACTTCAGGTCCATCTTTATCCTGCATTTCTTCACTTTGAGAAGTTTGAACTAAAAAAAAACCTCACACCATTCAAGCCCAGAGCAGAGGGAAAGAAAAGGAACTAAACAGATAGACTGTAGGTAGGTAAAATGGCACTTTGTCATGTGACTGGGATATAAAGGGAGTAAAATGAATTGACTGTTGCCAATATGTGTGGGGGAAGGAGGAGGAGGGAGGGAGGAGAAAGGAAAGGGGGAAAGGTATGAGAAGAGGGGAAGAAAGAAAGCAAAAGAAGGGAAGTGAAAGGAAGAGAAGAAAGCAAAAATAAGAGGGGAAAGGAAGGGAAGGAAAGGAAGAAGGGGAGAGTGTATGAGGAAAAGCAAGACAAGAAGGAAAGAAAAAGGGAAAAGAGTCTGGGAGAAGATGCATGAAGGAATGGAAAAAGGAAAGAAAGAGACACAAAGAGAGCTTGCGCACCATTACCAGAGCATTTCCACAGAGACATTGTGAGGTAGGCCTTCTCAGAACTGCAGAAGAAAGAAAGCAGGCGGGCACCAGCCTCTCTGACACCTGGTCAACAGCGTGTATATATGCTAAGGTAAAGGTAAAGGTTTCCCCTGACGTTAAGTCCAATTATGTCTGATTCTGGGGGTTGGTGCTCATCTCTATTTCTAAGCCGAAGAACAGGCGTTGTCCGTAGACACCTCCAAGGTCATGTGGCCGGCATAACTGCATGGACCGCCGTTACCTTCCCGCCAGAGCGGTACCTATTGATCTACTCACATTTGCATGTTTTTGAACTGCTAGGTTGGCAGAAGCTGGAGCTAACAGCGGGCGCTCACTCAGCTCCCGGGATTTGAACCTGGGACTTTTCGGTCTGCAAGTTCAGCAGCTCAGTGCTTTAACACACTTCGCCACCGGGGCTCCTGTATATATGCTAATAAATGCCTATGTAAACGTATACACATTGACCAATAAATTTGCTGGGGTTCCAAAAGATGTTGTAGAAGACATGGAAGCATTCTTAAATAGTATGGTCTGTATATTATTCCATCAAGAAGTTGTACTCATAGGTTGCCTGGTAAGTATATGAAAGGACTAAAGATTGTTGTTCTCTTGCCCCGAGCTAACTCTCAAGTGCCTTATTCTCAGGAAGAATAGAGCTGGAAACTCACACAAAAGGTTTAACAGTAAACAAAAAGTAATTTAATTGTACTGAAGATTCAATACAACTCCTAGGATACGACTAACACATGATTATTTGAAGGAACAGATGAAGGTTCAGAACATAACCGAATTTCTCTTGATTACTTCTGAAGAGATCTTCTTTCTAACCTCTTTTCTATGTCTGGCTTTGTCTTCTGTTAACATGTCCTGTTAAGTCTCCTTTCTTTCTTATATAGCAGACTTGATTCATTGATACTTCAAGCTTGATTTTCCAAGTCTTGCACTTACTTGTTTTTCAATCTTTGGCTTCCTGAATTTTGACTTAGTTTCCTAAACCTTAAACTTCTTAAACGGAATGTCCTCAACCACAGATATGGAAGATATTGATGCCTCTAGCTCCTAGGAACCTTTAGACTAACTGGTTAAAAAGCAGTTGCTGAGGAGGACTGCAATCTCCACCTGGGGGGAGTCTTAAAGGGACAGGGTCTAATTAAGATTCCCTCCCATAGAAACCTATACAAAAGGGAACTGAACCCATTCTAACTAAGGGAACAAATGAGGCTTAACAAAGAAAACAGTAAAAGCCTCTGTGGGGGGCATGACAAATGTAAACTATTAGGAATAGAGAGAGATGAGGTGATCACACAGTTATTGAAAGAATTGGTACTTTTCCATTATCTGGGTGGAGGCCATCAGGGGTGCTAGAGAGAGAAGGATTGTCCCATTTATGGGGGTGGAGCTGAAGGAGGAAAATATTTTCCCCATTTTCGCTGACTATGCTCCCCCCAGTTCCCATATCATAAAGGAGGGTTGTTTCCATGACGGGAACATGGGTGAGAGGAATAGCAGGTAAACAGGGGAAAATGGTTTCCCTCCTTCAACCCACCCTCCACTTCCATAAATGGGACTATCCTTCTCTCTCTAACTCCCTTTGTGGTCTCCACTCAGATAAAGTAACAGTATCAAATAATTATTTTGTATTGAATAGATGGCTACACGGATGTAGCTCAACAAAGACAACAATAACGTTTATATTTAGTTACATTTTTATGCCTCTCTATCACATTTTCTACTCATTCTTTCTTTTTTCATTAGCAAGCTGTAAGTATTGAAGGGAGTATGCAACAGAAATTGTTCACAGTTCTTTATGCATTCTCCTGATGTGTGCACTTATTTCTGCATTTTTGCTTCATTTGACACATTCCCCCCATTGCCTCCACTAAAGCCATTTTTCCAGCTGTGTCCATTTTAGCTTTTCACCTCATAAAATACACACATTGGCTAGACTCTTGCACCAGGATATGTACTGTAAAGCTTTGCCTAGATGGAACTATGATTCCTTTCTTGTTCCACCTCAATGTGACACACACATACACCATTCAAATGCAGAACAAGGGGTATCAGAAAAGTGCCTCCCTCTCTTCCTATACCAGACAGAACAATGATATAATACACTAGGACCACTACAGGATTTCCATGATTCAGCAGATTTTTTGCTATTCTGCATGTGAACATTATTTTTATTTATTTATTTATTTACAGTATTTGCATTCCACCCTTCTCACACCGAAGGGGACTCAGGGCGGATTACAATGAACACATATAAGGCAAACATTCAATGCCAACAAACAACATATATAGACAGACACAGAGGCATTTAACATTTTTTTCCAGCTTCACGATTCCGGCCACAGGGGGAGCTGTTGCTTCACTGTCCACTAGTGGCTGTACTTCCTCATTCCTTTCCTCATGTTTTGCTGGCAGTTTTATGATGTTGTAAATTAGTTAAATTAGCCTCCCGCATAAAGCGTACCTAAATTTCCGTACTTGACAGATGCAACTGTCTTTCCGGGCTGCATAGGTCAACAGCAAGCCGGGCTATTTAATGATCGGGGGCTTAACCCGACCTGGGCTTCAAACTCATGACCTCTCGGTCAGTAGTGATTTATTACAGCTGGTTACTAGCCAGCTGCGCCACAGCCCGGCCCCATTAACACATAGTAAGTGGCTTCTCAAACCGTGATGATCACTAAATATCTGTGAAGGAGGAGATGACAGTAGGAAGGTTTGACCTGTTGGAATTGTAATTGATGTTGGAAGGAAATAATGCATTCTTCCCTCTAATAATGAAAAACTTCCATATCCAGATGCAACTTTATACATTTGTTTGTTTAATATTCTAGCTTTCCACCAACATAGCATAGAAGTTGGTTTACAACAAGACTAAAGAAAGATGGAATTCTAATAACCATTCATGAAATAATGAGATCAGAATGAGAAAACATCACCCAGAGAACTTTTTCTTCATATACATACTAGTGTGTATAGACAGCCTTGCCCGAGGGTGAGAGGGGCCACTGCCCAACTGCTTTCTCCCTTGTCTAGCTCTGAGAAGCCCTTTTTCACAATATATCCATGACAACACTCTAGCAATAGTGGACTTTGTGGTTCTTTCTTTCCTTCCTCCATTTTTCTCATACATCTTATCCCTCCATTTCTTCCTTTCTTCCCTTGATTTTCCCTCATACATCTTCTCCCTCTTCTTTCCCTCTTTCCTTTCTTGTCCTTAATCTTCCCTTCTTTTTCTTCCCTTCATTCCTTTTCTTCTCTTTCTTTCTCTTCCCTTTTCTCTTTTCTTCCTCCCCTCCCCTCAAGCTTTTCTCCCTTTTCTTTCTCTTCCTTCCTTCCTTTTTCTTTCTTCCCCACTTCCTCCCTCCATTCTCTCTCTTCCCCTTCCTTCCTTTCCTTTCTTTTTTCTTTCTACCTTTCCCTCCTTCCCCTCATACACGTCACCTAGCAACAGCAATCCCATTTCACTCCTGTTATTTCCCAGTAATGTGACACAGATCCACTTCACTTAGCTACAGCCAATCAGCTTTGTTCTTTTTCTTTCCTTCGGCTCTGTGTTCAAAAGGGTGGATTTTTTTTTAGTTCAAGCCACTTGATTATTTTACATTGGATAATGAAGAGAATGTGCTCCAAATATGGTTCAGATCTATCAAGCCATGTTGGAGCCCTTGTGATACAAACCAAACAACGTGCATACTTTCACTTTTCTAGATAGGTAGATAGACTGACAGATAAAGGAAATAAAATTACACTAAATGTAAAACATTTTCTGGACACATTTTCAAATAGTTATTAAAATGTCAGATGTTTTTGTGACTTTTGGCTCCTCTTGTCTATGGACTTTTAAACTCATGTTTTATCTAGGTTATATGTTATATGTTTAAAACTACATATATATATATATGTATACAGATAGATAGATAGATAGATAGATAGATAGATAGATAGATAGATAGGACAGAGAGGGAGAATATATATATATATATATATATATATATATATATATATATATATATATATATTTCCTGCCTCGAACCATGAGGAGAGATGGGATTATGATGATGGTGATGATAATCATGATATCATGATATGGATGGTGACCTATTTTAACTTCAAAACCTTAAGAGCCCTTTATATCAACTTAACAAGAGTTTAGAAAGCCATATCCTGAGTTTGTTCAATATGTGTACGGACAAACACAATATTTCACTCCCATATGCACCAATGGTAGCAAGCAAGCAGACTTTCATATATGAAAGGTAAATTCAGTAATCAAAGTGTGTGTGGGGGGGGGGGTGGAATCAAAAACAGAATGCAAAATCAGTATTTCAAATCAGTACTGATTGAGCTTCTCTGTAATATGTCTATTCCACTGCAACAAAAGCTTGCCCTTTGAAATATATGTGTATTTACCTAATCACATAAATATTGACATAGTTTTATATGAGGCCTATTTTAGTCTCAGCATAACTGAAATGTCAATATTTGTTACATGGAATAACAGTAAACTTTGACTAGTTAATTTTGATTTATTACACTACTGTGTGAATTGTCATTTAAGATGAGAATTCAAATGACAGTACTAGAGTTTCAAGATGCATCCCTGTCTTGTTGTAATTAGATTTTTCTAAATGGACCATTTGATGAATCATGGAATGCTATATCCTTCATTGATCATTGATCGTTGATGTACTGGATCTTTAATAAAGCATACTGTTCTTAATATCTAGAGGGTATATCTATAACTATTTAAGCAAACTGAAAGGAACATAGGGTAGATTAAATTGTGCTCTATTTCTTCCTCACCACTACCACATATGCAAATTTCTAATCCAGTGGTTAATAATCACTAGGAGGGCCCATAAAAATCAATGAGAATTTTGGAAATTGTAACTTTATGTGAGTTCCATTGAATCAATGGGTCTATTCCTGCTAGAACTAACAACTGGGTTTAGATTCAATAGAGATGACTAGTGTTTATTCATGCATGTCTCCATGTTTTGAATGAGCAACATTCTCTGATTACTAAGAATTTTGAGGACTATTCTGATCAGTCAATAGGACACAAAAGTTTTCATAAAATTGCTGTTATACTGTCTTATGTCTTAATCCCTGATTACTCTTTGGAAATTTTCTGAATGGAGATTTCTGCAGATCCTGATGAGGACAAAATAGGGATAAAGATTTATTTGAAACTTTGTGAATTGAACTGAATGCTGACACACATCGCACAACCATTGTTTTGGGCATATCTGGGGGAATAAAAGCTTGTTTAAATCTCCGGATTAAAAAAAATCATGTGGGTTCAAAAGTTCTCATTGATCCACATATGATATACCCCTAGTTTTTTCCCCTATCCAGTTATCAGAGGACCAAAGCCAGATATATAAGAGTTGGGAAAGATTTATAGAATTTGGGTGTCTACTTCTTAAGGAGAATCCTGTCCCTCACATCTTTATTCCAGAAGAAATTTCAAGTATAATGAGATCATTGGGATCTCCCCATGTAATCCTCCAAGCTGGCAAAATTGTGGCCTAAGTCCTTTTCTGAAGGGAAAAAAAAGTCCTTTTCCGAAGGATTTTTTTAAAAATCTGTTAATTAAAAATGTACACCTGAGGAAAAAAAAATGGCCTGAATCCAACTGCTAGTCTTAACTAGACTATATCTATTGAACCCATGGCTTAATTCATCCTTAGTTGGTACTAACAATTAGGGGTTTGAGTTTAAATTGTTTTTATTCATTTTTAGAAGTAGAAAAATGTGTTCACATTTTGCAAATTTAGAGGTTGTAAAATACTGAATCGTCGATGAGGGAGAAAAGTGGGATATTAGTTAAATAATAATAATAATAATAATAATAATAATAATAATAATCTTTTTTCGTGTCAGGAGCGACTTGAGAGACTGCGGATGAGCTCCCTCTGTCAATCCCAGTTTTATGCGGGGACATGAGAGAAGCCTCCCACAAGGATGGTAAAAACACCAAAACATCCAAGCGTCCCCTGGGCAACATCCTTGCAGACAGCCAATTCTCTCACACCAGAAGCGACTTGCAATAATAATAATAATAATAATAATAATAATAATAATAATTATTATTATTATTATTATTATTATTATTATTATTATTATTATTATTATTATTTTATTATGACACAGCAAACAAGATAGATATGCTGGACTTCGTATCACAAAATCACAAGTCGAACACTTCCCAAGTGTCTAGGACTGTGTAATGTATTTTCGGATGATGCGTGCAGATCCCAGTAGGGTGGCCTTTTGCAGTTGGCAGATCGTGATTTTGTCAATGTCTATTGTTTCCAAATGCCGACTGAGATCTTTTAGCATGGCAACCAATGTGCCGATCACCACCGGGACCACCTGCACTGGTTTCTGCCATAGTCTTTGAAGTTCAATCTTGAGGTCCTGATAGCGGCTGAGTTTTTCCTGTTGTTTTTCGTCAATGCGACTGTCACCTGGGATGGCAACATCAATGATCCAAACCTTTTTCTTTTCCACAACTGTGATGTCTGGTGTGTTGTGTTCCAGAACTTTGTCAGTCTGGATTCGGAAGTCCCACAGTATCTTTGCGTGCTCATTTTCAAATACTTTTGCAGGTTTGTGATCCCACCAGTTCTTTGCTGCTGGCAGGTGGTACTTGAGGCATAAGTTCCAATGAATCATTTGGGCCACATAGTTGTGCCTCTGTTTGTAGTCTGTCTGTCTGCGATTTTTTTACAGTAGATGAGGATATGATCAATGGTTTCATCGGTTTCCTTGCACAGTCTGCATTTTGGGTCATCAGCTGATTTTTCGATCTTGGCCTTAATTGCATTTGTTCTGATGGCTTGCTCCTGGGCTGCAAGGATCAGGCCTTCTGTCTCCTTCTTCAGGGTCCCATTCGTGAGCCAGAGCCAGGTCTTCTCCTTATCTGCTTTTCCTTCAATTTTGTCAAGGAACTTTCCATGCAATGTTTTGTTGTGCCAGCTGTCAGCTCTAGTTTGTAGTGCAGTTTTCTTGTACTGATTTTTTGTCTGCTGTGCTTTGAGGAGTTTCTGATTTTTGACTTCAATCAAAGCAGGTTCTTCACTTTGCTTTACATATTCTGCCAGGGCATGTTCTTCTTCTTTGACTGCTTGTTTTACTTGTAAGAGTCCTCTGCCACTTGATTTTCTAGGCAGATATAGCCGGTCAACATCACTGCGAGGATGCAGTGAATGATGAATGGTCATGAGTTTTTTTGTTTTTCTGTCCAAATTGTCCAGTTCCGCCTGTGTCCAATTTATAATGCCAGCAGTATATCTTATGACAGGTATGGCCCAGGTGTTTATGGCCTTGATGGTGTTGCCTCCATTGAGCTTGCTTTTGAGAATTTTTCTGACCCTATTCTTTGCTGACCACAGTTTTCACATGTTCATGCTTGATGTTGTGCAGCTGTAATATGCCCAGATATTTATAGGCCTCTGGCTGGTGACACTTTATTGTTTGGCCATTAGGCATATTTATGCCCTCACTTTCAATTATTTTTCCTTTTTCAATGCCACTGTCGAACATTTGTCCAAACCAAACTCCATGCTGATATCAGTGCTAAAAATTCGGACAGTGTTGGTCAGAGACTGGATATCAGTTTCCATTTTCCCATACAGCTTCAGGTCATTCATGTACATCAGATGTGAAATTTTGTGAGATTTCTTAGATGTTTGATAGCCAAGATTTGTTTTTTGTAAGATTGTTGACAGAGGGATCATGGCAATAATGAAAAGCAGAGGGGACAATGAATCTCCCTGGAAAATTCCTCTTCTGATGCTGACAAGTCCATAGCTTTCATTTCCAACAAACAGTTCAGTTTTCCAGTGCCCCATCATGTTTTCAATAAAGGTGCCAACGTTTTTACAAATCCCGATGGTGTCCAGGCACTTGATGATCCAGATGTGTGGGAGTGAGTCAAAGGCCTTTTTGTGGTCAATCCACGTCATGTGAAGATTAGCTTTTCAGCTCTTACAATTCTCCAGAATCATTTTGTCAATCAATAACTGGTCTTTTGTGCTCCTGCTTTTCCGTTTGTTGCCTTTCTGTTCATCTGGCAAGATGTTTTTTTCGTCAAGATAGTCTTGAATTCTGTCAGCTATGATGCCAGTCAGTAGTTTAAACATAGTGGGCAGACACATTATTGGCCTGTAGTTTCCTGGTGCTGCTCCTTTTGCTGGATCCTTTTGTATCAGGTAAGTTCTTCCAGTTGTTAGCCATTCACTGATACTTCCTTTCTGCAGCATCTCATTGAATTGTTGGGCCATTTTTCCATGTAAACTAATCAGATGTTTGAGCCAAAATCCATGAAGTTGATCACTACCAGGCGATGTCCAGTCATTGACTTTTTGCACTCGTTTGCTGATCATTTTAGTTATTATTTCCATCTGTTCCATTTTGTTCTGTGAGAATTTTCCTTCAAAATCCTTTATCCATCCAGCGTTCTTGTTGTAGTTCTTATTATTTTCCCAAAGTTCTTTCCAGAACTTTGTTGTTGCCGTTTTCTTTGGCTTTATGGTTACTGTGTCTGTTATTTGGTTCAGACTCTGGTAGAACCGTCTTTGGTCTGATTGAAACAGTTGGTTTTGTCTGTACTGGATGATTCTGGCTTCATATCTTTCAATTTTTCTGGCTGTTGCTGTAATTTGTTCTTTCATGATTTCCAAAGCTTCTTCAATTTTTCTGGTGTTCAGCCAGTACTTTCGGATCAGGTATTGCTTGATTTTGTCATTCTTCAGTTTCCTCTCTTTCATATTTTTCAGGTTACTTGCATCTGATCTGAGTTTCTTGATTTTCAACTCTAGCCTGACCTTCCACTTTGGTTTTCCAGTTGATTTTCTTTGGGGCTGCCTTGATTGTAGGAGCCCAAGCTCTTCTGTTACTATCACTGCTGCACTGTAGGCATACTGGTTTGTTTGTTCAATTGATGTTATCTGGACAGTGGAGAGTACTGTATTAACATCTTTCATGAGAGGCGCCAGGTGTCTCTTGGGCACTGTTTTTAGAGTTGGGAGCCGCTGTCTTATTGCATTTGCTGCAGCATGAGCCATGATCTTATCCTTGAGCTCTTGTTGTCTTGCTGTCAAGGTTCTTGGTGGTTCAACAGGTGTTTCAAGTGCTGGTTCTTCAAATTCTTGCAAAGGCTCCACACTTTCTTCTGGTTCAATCAGTTCCACCATTCCAAGTGTTGCTGGAGTCTCTGTTGCTGTCTGTGCTGTGGTCTGATGGCAATTTACTTTGCAAATTTTCTGGATATCTTCGAGTTCAACTTCACTGAACACTTTGTTTCTGATTATGAATCTTCGTTGGTCAGCCAGTCGGGCTTCTGTTATCTGTGAGTCAGGGTACTCTTATTTCCACAGTTGATGCATCCTTTTTTGGTAGCCACGCCTTTGAGGTTCAGATTTGTAGTAGCATTTCATAATTGTGCGGTTTTCTGGCATTGTATATTTTTGCCGCTTCTGTGACTGTTCATTTGTATTTTGATTCCGTAGCTCACTTGTCGATGGATGTCCAGAATCAGCAGCATCCACCGCGGTCCTTTTTATCCTGGGCGACGACCGAGCCAGTATAGACTTCGTTTTGGTTTGATTCTCCATAATGCTAATGGGTTAGGTGCTCTTAGTTCCACTCCTCAGCTGAGGCCTCTCTGGCTTGGTTGGACCTGCCGGTAGTTACACTACTGCCAGCACAGCCCTCAGTCATCATTGGAGTGGTTAAGCCCCCCCCCCCCCACGTCAAGGTGTGTGATGACCCATGGGCCTTGTAGTCCTGCTCAGGACATTGTAATTCCTGATGAAGATGAAAACTTGGGTTTTTTACCTTCCCAGTCTGAACTGGATTCCTCTCAGCCAGATCTTTCCCAGGCAGATCTGGGAACCTTGCACCTGCAAGAAAGTTGTCTCCCAGAAGTATGTCAAACAACCCCAGAGCCTACTTCTCCCGTGTTCTTGCGCCGGGAGTTTTGTAAACAACAGAGAAGTTTGGAATCAGCTTCGCGCAGGAGTGCGAGGATTGCAGCTAAGAATGTGGCCAATTAAGACTGCTTCTCGTGAGAATCTTTGGGGAGTCTCACATCTGGTCTCAGAGTTTAGCTTTCGGTTCTGATTCCCAGAGAACTGCTTCGGCGGGAAAGTTAGACTCTATTTAGGTGTTTTACCCGCGTAGTAACGGCGCGGAGTCAATTCGTCAGCCTACGGAGCGGGTTGTGTCTGGACAGCGCGCTCCGATTCAAGCCTCGCTCTCGCTCAAGCCTTGCCTTGCTATCCAGCCTACGCCTTGCTTCCCAGCCTTTGTTTACCTACGGACTTTGCCTTGTTTCCCAGGACCAATCCTTGCCTTGTACCACGGATTTTACCAAGTTATTCCACGGACCTTGTTCTTGTTCCTAGTTACCTTGTTCCACGTTTTAAGCCTTGTTTCAAGTATCAAGTTATTTCCTAGCCTTGCTCAAGTTTATGGACTAAAGGACCTTGTCATCTCCCCTCACTTTGCTTGGCAAAGTGAGTGTTTCGGTTATTGGATTACAACTTTGGACCTTAATATTTCATATTGGACATTATTTCCTTGGACTAATTTTGACCTTTCCTGAAAGGTCTGCTTCTGGACTATCTTTTACATTTGCTTTTACTAACTTTATATATTTCCTTAATAAAGATATTAGATAGAATCTGGCCTCTGCGTATGGTTATTGGTGCTCTGTAGCCTGGGTCGTGACAGTTTGACTCCGCCACCCTAAGCACCAATTAACCTCGGCCAGAATGTCTACCGGAGTCGTACCTGGGCCGAGCGGCCAGCCGATTACCTACACCATCGACAAGGATGAGGTGGACCGAATCCGTGATAAGCTCAATGCACAGGATGGAGAAATAAGGGGTTTGAAGGAACGCGGAATTCGTCTTCCGGCCATGGCGTTGCCAACCAAGTTTACTGGAGAAGCTTCTAAGGTTCATGTCTTCCGTCGCCAATGTCAAGCTTATCTAGAGGCCCGTGCTGCCGAGTTTCCCCAAGAAGACATCAAAGTGGCATGGGTTTACAGTCTTCTAGACGGGCCAGCGGCCAGCTGGGCGACGGCACTGTTCGACCAAACCTCTCCACACCTAAGATCAGCGCAACACTTCTTGGACCACCTCAAGGAGACTTGGGGAATCGAGGACAATTTGGAGGCAGCCGGTCACAAACTCCGTCGCCTTTTCCAAGGAGACAGACCTATGTCTCAGTATATAGCCGAGTTCCGAGTGCTGGCCCACAACACCGGCTGGAACGATGTAGCCCTCAGGGGACAATTCCGGGAGGGTCTCAACATTGAAATGCTGGAAGAAATCTCCAAGGTGGATCCTCCCCAGACCCTCGAGGCACTCATTGATCAATGTTTACGGGCTGAAGTCATGATTGCCAACAGGAAACAGTGGGTTCGAGGCCAGGGCAGTAGAGCCGGGGCAAAACCCCCCGCTCCCGCCAGCGTTCAGCCACGTCCGGTGTGGAGACCCCCACCGCCAACCCCATACCCCAGAGGAGGCGAGGAGGTGCCGATGCAGTTGGGCAATGTATGTCCCAGACTAGATGCCGCCGAGAAGGCCCGTCGTCAACGCTTAAACCTCTGCTGGTACTGCGGGAACGGGGGCCACTTCGCCAGAGAGTGCCCAGCCAAAGGGAAGCCTGCCGCCCGTCTTGCGGCGGCGTCCTCCACGGAGACGAAGGCGTCTGAGCCGACTGGCACACAGCCGGCGGGGGAAGCCAACGACCGGGTGTAGAGAGGCTCGCCAACCCGGTCAAAAAATCCATCCAAGAGCCGCCAACCGGGGTCCTGTTCCTTCTCGTGGTCACATTATGGTCAGCAAAAAGGGGACCCGTCATGATCCACGCCATGATAGACTCTGGAGCTACCAACAATTTCATCGATAGAGAGTATGCCGACTCTCTGGGATTACAATATCATGATTTCAAGAATGCCCGTGTGGTGCAAGCCATAGACGGCCGCCCCCTCAAGACGGGCCCCGTAAGTCAGTGGTCGGAACCCACCAGGATGTGGATAAGGGAACATATGGAAGAGATTTCCTTCTTTGTTACCGAGGTCCCCCATTTCCCTGTGATTTTGGGAATTCCATGGCTGACTCTCCACGACCCTAACATCTCCTGGTCCAACAGAGAACTGCAGTTTGCTTCACCGTACTGCCAAAACCATTGCCTCGTAGCCAAGGTATGCCATGCCACAGACACCGAGCCCATCATCACCTTGCCAAAGAAGTACTCCGAGTATTGGGATGTATTCAATGAGAAAGAAGCCGAAAAATTACCCCCACATAGACCTTATGACTGTGCCATTGACTTGGTGGAGGGGGCCCCGATCCCGCGAGGGCATCTCTACTCCCTGACTGAACCAGAGCAAGAAGCTCTCAGGGAATTCCTAGAGACAAACCTTCGCAAGGGATTCATCAGACCCTCTCAATCCCCAGCCGCCTCCCCAGTGATGTTTGTGAAGAAGAAGTCAGGGGAACTACGCTTGGTGGTGGACTACAGAGCATTGAACAATATCACCAAGCGGAACAGCTATCCCCTGCCCTTAATCTCGGATCTACTGGATCGGCTTCGAGGAGCCAAGGTTTACACCAAGCTGGATCTTCGGGGGGCTTACAACTTAGTTCGCATCAGGGAAGGGGACGAGTGGAAGACCGCCTTCCAGACCAAATTCGGATTATTCGAGTCCCGAGTTATGAATTTCGGTTTATGCGGAGCCCCCGCAACGTTCCAGCATTTTGTCAATGACATTTTTCAGGACTATCTAGACAGGTTCTTGATAATCTACCTGGACGATTTTTTGGTGTTTTCTAGATCACAATCAGAACATGAGAACCACGTCAAAATGGTGTTACAACGATTGCGGGATCATGGACTTTATGCCAAGCTGGAAAAATGCGCCTTTGATCTACAAGAGGTAGATTTCCTTGGTTACCGCATCTCGCCTCTAGGGCTTTCCATGGATCCAGCCAAGGTTTCAGCAGTATTGGAATGGCGGGCGCCAACTAACAAGAAAGAGGTGCAGCGTTTCTTGGGGTTCGCGAACTATTACCGCAAGTTCATTCCAGATTTTGCCCGCTGGTCCGACCCCATCACTAGCTGCATCCGTGGAAAGCAGCCTTTCCGCTGGACTGATCAAGCAGAGAAAGGGTTCCAGCAACTAAAGAAACTATTCACCTCCCAGCCAATTCTACAGCACCCAAATCCTGGAACCCCTTTTGTGGTGCAAGCGGACGCCTCTGATGTGGCAATTGGGGCTGTACTCTTACAACCGGTGGGAGATCACCTCCATCCCTGTGCCTTTTACTCTCGTCAACTAACCACACCAGAGAGGAATTACACCATTTGGGAAAAAGAACTACTGGCCATAAAGGCAGCCTTTGAAACTTGGAGACATTGGCTAGAAGGGGCCAAATTTCCCATTGAAGTCCACACTGATCATCGTAATCTAGAACATCTAAGAACTGCCCGCAAACTAAATCAGAGGCAGCAACGTTGGGCTTTATTCTTTGAACGTTTCAACTTCCAGATCCATTATGTGACCCCAGCCCAAACCAAGCAAGCAGACGCCCTGTCACGTAAACCGGAATACGCTGCAGGACGCAAGGAGACCTTTGAATCCCAACTGCTACAACCCGAGAACTTTGCCACGCTCACGGTGGGGAACACCAAATCCATTCCCATTGGTTCAACTTCCCCTACTCCAGGACCCATCTGTGCTCAAGAAATCAGGGCTAGTCAGCAAGCAGATGCCTGGGCGCAGGACCAACTTCGCCAAGGTCTGCATTTTCCCTTTTCGCTTAAAGATGGGCTGCTCTGCTATAGAAATCATGTTTATATCCCACCCGGACCGGGCAGGGAAAAAGCGCTTCGTCTGTGTCATGACTGCAAACCAGCAGGACACTTCGGACTATTTAAAACTATGCATTTGATCCTAAGGGATTTTTGGTGGCCCAAGATCCGCAAGGATGTGGAAAAATATGTCAACACCTGCCCAGTATGCCAGCGCTCCAAGATACGAAGGGAGAAGCCCTCAGGGCTTTTACACCCCCTTCCTACCCCATCTCGCCCATGGGAAATAATTTCCGCGGATTTCATCACTGACCTACCACCTTCCTGTGGATTCACCACGATCTTAGTGGTGGTGGACCTTTTCACCAAGTTAGCCCATTTCATTCCCTGCGAAGGCCTCCCCACGGCCAAAGAAACTGCGGATCTATTTCTTCAACATGTTTTCAGACTACATGGATTGCCCAAGAGTTTAGTCACAGACCGTGGATCTCAATTCACCTCTCGTTTTTGGAAGGCACTACAAAAACTATTGGGCATAGACTCTCGCTTATCTTCAGCTCATCATCCCCAAACAGATGGGCAAACGGAGCGCACCAATGCCACTTTGGAGCAGTATCTTCGCTGTTATGTAAACTACCAACAGGACAATTGGGCTTCTCTGTTACCACTGTCTGAGTTTGCCTACAACAATGGAGTTCAAGCTTCTACAAAAGAAACGCCGTTCTTTGCAAACTACGGCTTCCATCCACGTTTCTTCCCCCCTGTCATTGAAACTTCAGAAGTTCCCGCAGCAGAGGATTGGCTGCAGGAACTCTCAGCGGTGCAACAACTTTTGCTCCAGCAACTGGACCAAGCCAAGGAGGACTATAAACGCCACGCTGACAAACATCGCCAGCCGGGCCTCGAAATCAAGGTAGGAGATCGGGTTTTCCTGTCCACTCACTTTCTGCCCTCCCACCGCCCTTGCCGGAAGTTAGATGCCCGTTTCATTGGCCCCTATCCAGTGGTGGCGCAATTAAACCCCGTGACTTTCAAACTCCAACTTCCGCGTTCAATGCGCATTCACCCAGTGTTTCACCGTTCCCTGCTCCTTCCGGCGGATGGTGTGCGACCTGATACAGACCAACCGGCCCCCCCTCCTGTTTTGATGAATGGGGAGGAGGAGTTCGAGGTTGAGGACATTTTGGATTCTCGCTTTCACCGCCGCCGCCTACAATATCTCATTGACTGGGTGGGTTTTGGCCCTGAGGAACGCTCTTGGGAAGACGCCTCCACAGTCCATGCTCCTGATCTAACCCGTCGCTTTCATCAGACCTATCCCACCAAACCGCGACCTCGCGCCTCGGGGAGAGGGCCCCAGTTTGGGAGGGGCCTTGAGGAGGGGGATAGTGTGATGACCCATGGGCCTTGTAGTCCTGCTCAGGACATTGTAATTCCTGATGAAGATGAAAACTTGGGTTTTTTACCTTCCCAGTCTGAACTGGATTCCTCTCAGCCAGATCTTTCCCAGGCAGATCTGGGAACCTTGCACCTGCAAGAAAGTTGTCTCCCAGAAGTATGTCAAACAACCCCAGAGCCTACTTCTCCCGTGTTCTTGCGCCGGGAGTTTTGTAAACAACAGAGAAGTTTGGAATCAGCTTCGCGCAGGAGTGCGAGGATTGCAGCTAAGAATGTGGCCAATTAAGACTGCTTCTCGTGAGAATCTTTGGGGAGTCTCACATCTGGTCTCAGAGTTTAGCTTTCGGTTCTGATTCCCAGAGAACTGCTTCGGCGGGAAAGTTAGACTCTATTTAGGTGTTTTACCCGCGTAGTAACGGCGCGGAGTCAATTCGTCAGCCTACGGAGCGGGTTGTGTCTGGACAGCGCGCTCCGATTCAAGCCTCGCTCTCGCTCAAGCCTTGCCTTGCTATCCAGCCTACGCCTTGCTTCCCAGCCTTTGTTTACCTACGGACTTTGCCTTGTTTCCCAGGACCAATCCTTGCCTTGTACCACGGATTTTACCAAGTTATTCCACGGACCTTGTTCTTGTTCCTAGTTACCTTGTTCCACGTTTTAAGCCTTGTTTCAAGTATCAAGTTATTTCCTAGCCTTGCTCAAGTTTATGGACTAAAGGACCTTGTCATCTCCCCTCACTTTGCTTGGCAAAGTGAGTGTTTCGGTTATTGGATTACAACTTTGGACCTTAATATTTCATATTGGACATTATTTCCTTGGACTAATTTTGACCTTTCCTGAAAGGTCTGCTTCTGGACTATCTTTTACATTTGCTTTTACTAACTTTATATATTTCCTTAATAAAGATATTAGATAGAATCTGGCCTCTGCGTATGGTTATTGGTGCTCTGTAGCCTGGGTCGTGACAAGGTGGCACATGCGGGGGGATTATTATTATTATTATTATTATTATTATTATTATTATTATTATTATTATTATTTAATGGATATAGTGATTGAACCAGGAACAACTCTGAAGACAGAGGCAGCTGTATTTGCCTATGCATGTATCTTTAATGATCTTCCTACTCCTGAGAATAATGAGCCTACAAAAAATGTTCCCTAAATATGCATTCAGATAAATCCAAATTTGGTGAGAAGACAGAGGGTTGCCTATGATGGCTCCCTCTTGAACCAAGTAGATGTGACTACAGCACTAAAATCTTGTATGGACTGAAAAAGAAAAAAAGGAATGGTTGATTGCTGGAAGAAGCCAAAGATCTTGTGGTTTGAAGGACTGACTGAGTGTGTAATTCTTCTGTGCACACTCCACCTATATCCTGCTTGCCCCAGTGCAAAATGATGGAAAGGAAGTGGCTTCTTTTCACCTGTTATGAGTCAGAAAGGATGCTTTGGTTAGACTTATTCTGGTCAGGCTAAAATATTTTGTTAAGTTCTGAGCGCCACGGTTCAAGAAGGATATTGCGAAGCTGAAAGATGTTCAGATAAGGGCAGTCAAAATGGCAAAAGGACTGGAGGCCAAGTCTTAGGAAGCTAGGTATATTTAGTATGAAGGTAAAAAGGTGACATGTATACATATTTGAAAGGATGTCATATTGAGGAGGGAGTAAGCTTGTCTTCTACTGCTACAGAGACTTGGGGCAGCCCTTTATCCCAGGTTTGGTCAGGAACAGTGAATTGGCCTTGGGATGCTTTTGACTGCCAGCCCCCAGCTGCTACACAGACAAAATGAAGTCATACCTGGTTTTGTCCTTCTAGATGGCCACTCTTACCACCCCCTCCTGTTCTTTTTTCAGTGGCTGATGGGAGCAACATGGTTAGTATTTGTCACTATCAACTAGAGTGCCATTGCCCAGGGTGCTAGAGAGACACTGTGGGAAATGAAGAATCACCCCTTCCTCCCCCCTCCTTTAATTGCCTAATTGCTCTGGCTAGCATCACTCCATTGCAACAGGTGACATGCTAACTACTGGCCACTGGCCACCATGATCAAAAGAATGGAAGAGGGATGGTGAGTGCTATGCAATGTCCTCAGGCCACACCAGCTTGGGGAATACAGAATAGCCATGCAAACAGTTGCAAATGGTTCCATCACATTTGCAGTTTTCTCCAGATTCTTGGGGAGAATTTAGAGCAACCCATGTCTTTTGTTAATGCAGTTCAAAGCTGCATTAAGCATTCTTGGTCTGCAATGACCTGAATCAGCTCTGAGCATTATTTAGCTGTCATGGAACCGATTCATCCCCCCTTTCAGTATAGCGGGTCAGTGTAGATGTGCCCTCGGACTTGTAGCATTGGATTCTAACTGCAGGAAAGATATTATACCCCTGGAGTAACAGTGTCCTAGTAGGTCTAGTAGGTTGTATTGGGTATTTTCTTTACTTCCAGCACATTTACTATATGTGCTCTTTCTTTTCTCCATTACAAACAAAAGGAGACTGCTTCCTCTTCCATAGAAGAAATTGGGAAACAGAAGGAAGAGAAATCAAATATTCTCCAAAAACCTTTTTTTGGTCTGGAGAAAGGGGCTAGTAAAATATCTACTATCTACCCAACATGTTCTTATTATTTGTTAAAGGATATTGTGCTGTTCCTGAGGATATGAGGCAAACTCCTACTTTCTACGAGGGCCAGCTAAAGGTATTTTGCTTTCTGGGGCCCATCCACTTACTCTACTCAAAGTGCATTATACCCATAGTTAGCCAAGTTATTTTTGGTACAAAAGACCGAAACAGTCCCCCAGAAACCTTTTCCTGTAGTCTTAGGGGTGCATTATGTGTATGTGCCTTTAAGTCTCTCTCAATGTATGGTAAACCTATGAATTCCATAGGGGTTTCTTAGTCGCAGAATACTCAGAAGTGATTTTGTCAGGTCCCTTCTCTAAAATATAGTCTACAGCACCTGGTATTTTAGTGGGCTACTATCTAAATGCTTAGCTTCCAAGATCAGATGCGATCTGATGCCTTTAGGAATTTTAGGCTTGTTAAGAAGGAATACAACAACAATAAATATGACAATGAATAACAGACTTTTTGCTGTTTTCATAAAACCTGGAATCTACTATCTGAAGAAGCTGGCAAGACTACTTCTATGTTTAACCATTCCCAAATCTGCCGCTACCTGAAACCTTTCATTTCTATTTATGAAGCCATTTTCTAACCTTCACAGGATTAGAGAAAAACCTTGAAAAAAATGTCACTCATCAATGTCTCCATAAGCTGGGAAACCATTTAAAACCATGTTTAAAGATTTCTGAAAAGATGAGTTTGTGATTTTTCCACATTTTTGAATTTAGTAATATCAGACTTCTTGTCACTAAAGCTGGCTAGAAGTCTCTGAAAGTGAGGGGTCAATTTTTCACAGTTCCCTTTAGACTGTCAAGAAGAATGAAACACAACAAAAGGATCGGCAGGCCATACCAGACACTGAAAAGTTTTAAACAAATTTGGATTCTGCAGAGAAACTAGGGTGGAAATCTGAATATAGTGAACTCATTTGAAAATAGTTGGACTACACCAGTGATCTCTATTTGGTTCTACTTCAGATATGTTGAACTATAGCTTCCATCATCACTATTGTTTGGCCATGCTGCCAGAAACTGATGGGAGCTAGACTCTCAGTAGTTTCCCCAGTCCTATACTACAATGTCTTTGGCTATTTTTTTATATCCATGCATGCTGCCCATAATATTATGACTGTTGCAGAGGGGACAGAAGAATATTATATTCCTTTTTCATCCCTTTTTATAATGGTAGAACTTTGGGTCACCCAATTAAATTGATTGACAGTTATGTGTAAGACACTGAGACAGAAGTCACTGAGTTTTTTCTCCTCCAAAAATTACAACACACACTTAATTTATGGAAATAACTGCCACAGGATGTGATTATCATCACTGGTTTAGATAGCTTTAATAAAGGATTAGATGTATTCATGGGAGATTAGCCTATTACAGTTATTAGGCAATGCATGATAGCTATTTAGAAGCTCTGCATCCCAAGGTGTGAAATCAATGAATGGCCAGAGTTGCAGGCAAAGTCTGAAGACAGCAGCTTGCTTCAAGCTATGCTTGTGGACTTCCTGTAGTTACCTGGTTGGTTACTTCAAGAAGTGGGATAGAAGTCTACATGGACCTTTCCTCTGATCCTGCAAGGTTATCTCTTTTGTGTATGCATAGCTTATCACAGACTTCCTCTTCAGCCCAAGATTATATTCTTTCCCCAATTATTCAGTCATTAAAAGAAAAATAATTCTTGACTACAGTGATGTCCTTTTGGCGCTCATGAGCTCTTTTTATCCTAATCTTTTAATATCCTAAAATACATTGGATTTAAATTAAAGCTACTCAGCATTTGTCAAAGAGACAGACTGTAATTTCTGAAGATATAATGAGCTGGTTTAAGACCGATGACATATTTCAATTTAAATGAAAAGATGAAGAGGAGGGGGGGGGGGAGATTCCAGTATTGCAGAGCTGCCGGAGGTCAGTGAATCAAAGAACAAGATAATAATGCTTCTAGGGTCAGCTTTGTCAACCTTGATTGGAAAGCTGGTTTTGCCATTATTTCCAGGATATTTTGATTTTTTGAAGAGCCCTTTACTGAACTGTTTTCATAGCCAGGGAAAGCCAGTGGTTCTTCTGTCAGTGGGACAGTGAAGCCACTCCAGAATTTAGTCCAAATTTTAAAGAAGCTATCCAAAGTGCTAAAACATATTGCTAGCAAAATATGTTCAGCACATTGGATTAAATTATGGTTAAAGCACTGAAAATATTCCCTGCCCCAATGATGTAACAAGCACTAGGCACCATTGTCTGTGTTATCATAAACAAAGGAGCATTCTTTTGTAAAGTTACTTTTCAAAACCTGAATAGGGGGTTGGAATCAGTTTCATTCTGAACTGCAATGTGGAACTAGTTTAAGATACTTACAGCCTTGAGAGTAACTGTCAAGACACAGACTCCTCTTAAAGTGCTACACGCACAAATAGTGTTAACAAACGTTTATTAAATGAGAGGTTGAACTCAAAAAAACTTAACTTCAGTGTTATAAACAAAAGGAAGTAGTTTCAGCAACAAAAAGGCACTAAAATAGGAGTAGAGAGATAATCCGGATTATCTAGCCAGATAATCCGATTTAAACACAGTCAAAACGTTCCAGAAAACAAACGCCACGCAATGCTGTGGCACAGAGAGTCAAAAGAGCTAACTGCTCTTAAAACAAAGCCAGAAACCGCTGGGGATGTCCAAAGCCATTGACGAGAAGCAAACTAGAGTCAAGAGCCAAAAATGCCAAAGCAGGGAGCGAGCGATGTCGTCACCAGGAAACAAACCGGAGTCGAAGAGCCAGAAGAGCCAAACGGAGCGCCAAAGCAGAGAACACTGTAGCAGGAGCAAGCGAAGTCGTCACCAGGAAACAGACCGGAGTCGAAGAGCCAGGAACACCAAACGGATTGCCAGAGCAGGAAACGCTGAAGCGGGAGCAAGCGAAGTCATAGCCAAAAAACAGACCAAAGTCGAAGAGCTAGGAACGCCAAGTAGACCAGTCGAAGCTGTACAGCCAGGACCCAAGGAGACAGGCAGTGACAAAGCAATGTCTCAAAAGACACCTTGCCTTCTGCAAGGTAACAATCCTCCAAACTCCACTTTTAACTTACTCATCGGAGTCTGATCCTGATGAGACCTCCGCCCTCTCCTTATTCCTTGCAGCTGATCTTGATCTTGTTAGAGGGCCTCGCCCTCATCTCTCCAGTCCCTCCATCTCCGTTCAAGACTTAGATCTCCCCATGTCCCAGAAGTATGAGAGGCTTGCCAATCCCCTGATCCAGCTCCATGAGCTGGCTCATCATCCACACTTACTTGAGTCCAATCAGCATTCTCCATCTCACTCCCAGACCCATCATCCCCGGAAAAACCCCCAAACGTTTCATCTTCCGTGGGAGCCATAAGTATTTCCCGGATCTTCTTTCTTTCCCTCTCATCAGACTCTTGCTCCCAAGTTGACCTTTTAATCCCTCGACTCTCTGTCAACTCATCATCCTCTAGCATCTCCTCTTCCCCACTAGAGAATCCTTCAAACGTTTCATCCTCAGAGGGAGCCATAAGTATTTCACAAATCCTTTTCGCTTGCTGTTCTTCATCAGACACCTGTTCCCTGTTATCCCTTTTTCTCCTACTAGCAGTAGTACCAGAGCTGCCCCTTGACCCAACTATAACACTAACACCTGAGTTCAATATATAGGAAATGCTTTGCTCACCAGGGCAGAATATATATGTGTGTGTGTGTGCATGCGTGCGCGCCCAATATGTCCCTGAAATGATGTTAACTTCAACACAACATCACTTGATTTTAGACATTCATTAACACGTATATCTACACATTGTTTTGGATGCAGAATACAAATTTGTGTTTGCTGTTGGCAGTTCTGTAATTCTTTTATATTATTGCCTTTAACATTCTATGTTGCTATTTGTAATATCTTTCTTGAAATATTTTACATCCATGATGCTCAAAAAGCATTTTAAGGCCTTTGGTTAGAACAATAATTTGGTAGATGGTAAAAACAATAATAATAACTAGGTTTTCATTGTGATCACTATCTTAGATGACAAGCTGTTGCTTTTCACTGGGGTATACAACTGCAAGGAATTATGTCCATATAACCAAAAAACTTATTCTTGGCTTGACCAGTATAGGACTGTGCTGCAAATGGGAGACCAGGAAATCTGGTCTATCTATAATGTACATTTGTTTTCTGACTTTTCTCCTAATTGACTTTAGCATCAATATTTCATTCACTTTTGCACATCATATTCAGTTTGGTCCACTGTCATCAGAATGGAAAAGATGCAGCTGCTGCTCAGGAAATAATGTTGCCACAATTCTACTCTGAAGCCCAGATTTTGCCAGACAAACTCCCAGTCCGCCTGATATATGTGCACCTAAAAAGATCAACCATCGAATACGAAAACATGCAATGCTGAATTCCATTATTCTGATAAGATCCCACACTGTAAAAGTAAAACTAAGCATTTTGTAGAACATATTTTGCCATTAAGTCAACAAATCTGAGGTTCTCTGTAAAATCCATAAATTATATTATGTCTGATTTTTCAACATTGCCAGAAGCTAAGAGTTTCATGGTTCGTTTTCATAGTTATCGAAAAATATCTTCTTGGAGTGGTCTGATTTTCAGCACATTTTTGCAAGCATATTGACACAAATTCAGTAACATTCTTCTGTGTTCCATTTTAATTTTGTTCTGTGTCATGCAATTCTCAACTTCATTTCTTCCACAGCAGTTCTTCCCTTAACTTTATTAAAAGCAGCAACCCACATCATTTTACAGATGATATAAAGCTGGCATGACATCACAGAAGTTCACTAATCATATGTATATGAAGGGCTGTTTAAAAACAAATTTGTAATGTATTTCAATGATGCAAAAAACTGTGAAAGCAAACTGTATGGTCATAGCATAGCTTAAACTCTTTCTGTTGCAGATGTTTTATTTATTTATTGAATGAATGAATGTAAATCTCATTTTTCTCTCAAGTGAGATTCAAGGTTCCTATCTTCTTTCTAAGGAGGATTCTTACTATACTGCCTTAGACCAAGAAACAACATAGGTACATACTATAAAATGGAATGCTTAAAGTTTTCTTAGATGGTGCACACACACAAAGGGAAAAGAGCTAACCTGGAAATGAAGTAGCTTTGGATTTACCAGATTTAGCAGATAAGATTTATGTAAGGCAGAAAAAATGAAATGTGTAGATAGGTGACACCAAACTTGACAACAGTATATATGAAAGTAAACTAGGAGTCTTAGTAGACCAAAGGATGGACATGAATCAACTGTGTGTTTGATGCAGCAATTCAAAAGACCAACGCAATTTGAGGCTGCAATAGGAGTCTAGAGTCTAGAACAGTGGTGTAGTGTTCCCTCACTTATCACTTAAGTTAGGTTCCAGGACCACCCGCAATAACTGAAAATCCAAGAAGTAGGGAAACTATGTTTATTTTAATATTTATACATTATTTTAGTAGTTATACACTATTTTAAGTCTTTATCAACCAATCGTGTATTGATAAATTGCCTCCTCCTCCCGTTGCCGCTTGGGCTCCTTTTCTCTCCCTTTGGCTTCTCCTTCCTCCCTTCCTTAGGCTGTAAATTGTATTTTTTATTATTTATAATAGTCTTTTAGAATTTATTGAAAAACCGCAAAACAACAAATCCGTGAAAAGTGAACCGCGAAGTAGTGAGGGAACACTGTATATGTGTGTGTATGTGTGTGTGTGTGTGTGTGTGTGTGTGTGTGTGTATATATATATATATATATATATATATATATATATATAAAAGAGTGATGGCATCAGGGCAGTGGACAAAGCAACAAAACTACAGGCCCCCCAACCTTGAAATTTGACAACACAACCCATCACACATGCCTCAAGGTTGATACAACAAAAAGAAAAGAAAAATAAAGTCCTAATTAGAGGGAGAGCAATAATTGTTTTTATCCAATTGCTGCCAGTTTAGAGGGCTAATCTCTGCCCACTTGGTTGCCTAGCAACCAAGGGACAGCCAGGTTTCAGTTAGGGGACAGGCAGATTTAGGCCTCAGGCTTCTTCCACAGATTATCTAATTTGCACTGGATTATATGGCAGTGTAGACTCAAGGCCCTTCCACACAGCTATATAACCCATTTATAATCTTATATTATCTGCTTTGCACTGGATTATCTCGACTCCACACTACCATATAATCCACTTCAGTGTGCATTTTATACAGCTGTGTAGAAGGGGCCTCATATAATCCAGTTCTGAGCAGATAATATAAGATTATCAATATACAGTAGACTCTCACTTATCCAACATAAACAGGCCAGCAGGATAAGTAAATATATCGGATAATAAGAAGGGATTCAGGAAAAGCTGATTAAACATCAAATTAGGTAATCATTATACAAATTAAGCACCAAAACATCATATTATACAACAAATTTGACAGAAAAGGTAGTTCCACGCGCAGTAATGCTATATAGTAATTACAGTAGAGTCTCACTTATCCAACACTCGCTTATCCAACGTTCTGGATTATCCAACGCATTTTTGTAGTCAATGTTTTCAATATATCGTGATATTTTGGTGCTAAATTAATAAATACAGTAATTACTACATAGCATTACTGCGTATTGAACTACTTTTTCTGCCAAATTTGTTGTCTAACATGATGTTTTGGTGTTTCATTTGTAAAATCATAACCTAATTTGATATTTAATAGGCTTTTCCTTAACGCCTCCTTATTATCCAATATATTCGCTTATCCAACATTTTGCCAGCCCACTTATGTTGGATAAGTAAGACTTTACTGTACTGTATTTACAAATTTACCAGTAAAATATCACAATGAATTTAAAACACTGACTACAAAAACATTGATTATGAAAAGGCAGACTGCGTTGGATAATCCAGAACATTGTATAAGCGAATGTTGGAAAGTGAGATTCTACTTTGATATGAAATAATTTCTAGGATAGAATAATGCAGAACAATATAATCTCTAAAACCAGGACAGTAATAAAGAAATAAAGAAAGTAAATAAAGCAAGGAAATTGGAAATTCCACAAAGGAAACAATCAGGGCCAGCTAACACCTCCCAAGAAAGGATCCTTCCAGAAAGGAAGCTGAGAAGGCAGTGAAGCACTATGTATTACCAAAGTCATTATTATTACTATCATTACTATCATTACTATTATTATTATTATTATTATTATTATTATTATTATTATTATTGTGTTGCGGTCAACCGTGAAAATGAATACAATCTGGCTCCAAGTATTCAAAAACACTAAAATCAGAATATATAAAAATGTATGTGGTATAATAAATCAGAACAATACAATCTCTAAAATCAGAACACTAAATAAAGAACAACACTCTGAAAACGGGAATTCCACACAGGAAACAATCAGGGCCAGCTAACACCTCCCAACAAAGTATTCTCATCATCAAAGTCTGGCCAATCCTCTGTTTTCTCAGGGCCACAGACAGTAGAAGCACATAAAATATCGCAAACAACACCACTCTGAAAACAAGGCAATTCCAGACAGGAAAGAATCAGGGCCAGCTAACACCTCCCAACAAAAAAATCACTCAGGGAGGAAACAGCTAGGCTTTAAATCTGCAAGGCCATTACATCCTAATCATTTTTCCTAATTGCAGCATTCATACTTGCCTCCAACAGACAAAACAAAAAAAACAACAACAAAAAAACCAATCAGAAATATTGTATATTCACAACCTTTAGGAAATAATATCCCCTGATGGCACAGCATGTTAAAGCGCTGAGCTGCTGAACTTCTGGACCGAAAGGCCGCAGGTTTGAATTGGGGGAGCGGAGAGAGCCCCCACTGTTAGCCCCAGCTTCTGCCAACCCAGAAGTTCAAAAACATGTAAATGTGAGTGCATCAATAGGTACTGCTCTGGCGGGAAGGTAACGCCGCTCCATGCAGTCATCCCACATGACCTTGGAGGAGTCTACGGACAACGCCGGCTCTTCGGCTTAGAAATGGAGATGAGCACCAACCCCCAGAATCAGACATGACTGGACTTAACGTCAGGGGAAAACCTTTACTCTTTACCTTAACTACCACCAATTCCTCAATACTTTATTTCCCATACCACCATTCTTCGCCACAGCAACGCGTGGCCGGGCACAGCTAGTATATATATAATGAAACATAATTTTTTGGGTGACTAGAGAAGGAACACACAGCACAAACAATAAGCAGCACTGTTAGCAATAGGAACAAAAGACATATAAGATATAATGGGACTGTTAATGAAAATGACCATTTGCCTATTTTTCTGTCTACATAAAAGTCAAAGTATGCATGTCTATCTGTTTGCACCACAAAGACTGTTGCCAGGTGAAGCGGCCCTTTGTGATGTCACTGGGAAACAAAGGTGACATATTATGAGGGAAAGAGAGGAAGGAAGGAATGGGCCACGAAGAGAGCCATGTTGCCATGAAGACATTGTAAGCCCTCTCAAAACTGTAGAAAGGAGAAAGGGTAGGTGAAGGAAAGGAAAGAAAGAAAGAAAGAAAGAAAGAAAGAAAGAAAGAAAGAAAGAAGGAGAAAAGCAGAGAAAGGAAAGAAGGGACAGAGGCTGAAAAAAAGAAAAAGAGAGGGAAGGAAGGAAGAGAACGGAAAAGAGAAAATGTATGAGTGGAGGAAAGGGAGAGAAGAGAAAAGGTGAAGAAAGAGAAGAGAGAAAAAGAAGGAAGGAAGGGAAGAAGGAAGGAAGGGGGAAGGTGTATAAGGGGAAGGAAGGAAGGAAGGAAGGAAGGAAGGAAGGAAGGAAGGAAGGAAGGAAGGAAGGAAGGAAGGAAGGAAGGAGAGAGAGAGAAGGTATATGAGGGAAATGGAGGAAGAAAAAGCCACATAGGGACCCTGTGCATCACTTCCAGAATGTTGGCATGAAAACATTGTGATGTAGGCTTTCTCAGAGCGGGAGAAGGGAGAAAGTAGGTGTGGGGTGGTCCTGAAAACACCCGAGCAATGCCATATATATACACTAATATCATATAAAGTAACTAGCTGTTCCCAGCCATGCGTTGCTGTGGCGTTGTCTGGTTGTGTTGGTGAGAACTTGTTGAGGTAGTGGTGGTATTGAATGTCTGTTGTATGGTTGTCTTTATGTTTAGTATGCATTTGGTTGTTTGTGTACTGTGAAAGTGGTGAGGGTAGAGGGGGTCTATGTCCCTGTATAGTACTGTATAGTATTTATATGTTGTCCATGTGTTGTGAATGCTTGGATTGTGTCCTGCTGCATAGTAGAAAGGGTTGGGTTGGATGGCCCTTAGGGGTCTCTCCAAACTCTTGGATTCTATGCTATTATTATTATTATTATTATTATTATTATTATTATTATTATCATCATCATCATCTTCATCATTATTATGTAGAGGCTGGATGGCCATCTGTCAGGAGTGCTTGGATTGTGTCCTCCTGCATGGTAGAGGGAAGTTGATCTGGATGATTTTTAGGGGTCACTTCAAATCTTATGATTGTATGATGATGATGATGTTATTATTATTAGCATTTGTCACGCCCAGGGCAACGGAGCACTAAGAACCGACACACGGAGGCCAAAAACGATCTAATATCTTTATTAAGGATATATGTAAGAATAATAAAAACAAGTAGGAGATGTAGTCCAATAAAAGACCTTTCAGGGAAGGTCAGATATAGTCCAAAATTATATTGTCCAATATTTTATATTAGAGTCCAAAGTTGCAAATCCAAACCAAAACACACTCTATTTGCAAGCAATAGAGTGGGGAAGCGTCCAAAATCTCTCCAAAGTTCAAAGTAAGTCCACAGCAAGAACAGGAAATAAGGCTTGATACTAGAAACAAGGTCCAAGGCTGGAAGCAAGGCAAGATAATTCTTGAATACTTGGCTAGACAAGGCAAGGCAAAGGAACTGGAGTTGCGGACTTTACGAAGTCCACACTTGGCTGGAAACACGAAATCACTCCCGAAGCTGATCTGTTGACTCCGCACGGAACCCTCCGTGTCGGGCACTTTTAACTCAGTCTCATTTCTCTGCAAAGCAGGTGTCCTGAGCATCCTTTCCCAAGGGAAAGGAGAGCGAAAGACATCTCCCTCCAGATGTGTTCCTCCCTAGAATTTCCCAGGGGAACATGGCTAATTAACGTCTTGTTTAGCTGCTAATCTCAAGCTTCTCCGAAACTGCTCTTTCTCACCCCGGCCCGCCGCATAGAACTGTTTCCTAGCAAAAGGAGGGGAGGCAGTGGGAAAGGCCTGTTCAAGGTCTTCCTTAATGGGCTCTCAAGTAGAATCATCAACAACAGGCATCTGGAAAGATTCCGGCTCTTGCTGAGCCGGCAAAAATCCCCTGTTTTCGTCATTATCAGCCACGATGGCGCTGGGATCAGAACTCCAAGGCCCATGAGACATCACAGTATTAGTATTAGTATTGAGAGGCTGGGTGGCCATCTGTTGGGAGTGCTTGGATTGTGTCCTGCATGGCAGAATTGGGTTGGACTGGATGGCCTTTAGGGGTGTCTCCTAACCGTGTGATGCTATGATTCGATGTGTACTGTTATTGTGCAGATATTGGATGGCCATCTGTCAGGAGTGGTTGGATTGTGTCCTCCTGCATGATATAAGGAAGTTGAACTGGATGATCCTTAGGGGTATCTGCTAACCTTAGGATTGTATTATATTCTTATTCTTATTCTTATTGAGAGGCTGGCTGGCCATCTGTTGGGAGTGCTTGGATTGTATCGTCTAATGGCAGAGTTGGGTTGGACTGGATGGCCTTTAGAGGTCTCTCCTAACTGTCTGATTCTATGATTCGATTTGTATTATTACTGTGCAGATCTTGGATGGCCATCTGTCAGGAGTGCTTGGTTTGTGTCGTCCTGCATGGTAGTTGAACTGGATGATCCTTAGGGGTGTCTCCTAACCTTAGGATTGTATGATATTCTTATTCTTATTCTTATTATTATTATTATTATTATTATTACTATTATTGAGAGGCTGGCTGGCCATCTGTTGGGAGTGCTTGGATTGTATCATCCAATGGCAGAATTGGGTTAGACTGGATTACCACAGTAATTATTTCATATTAAAGTAGAATCTCACTTATCCAACATTCGCTTATCCAGGGTTCTGGATTATCCAACACACTCTGCCTTTTAGTAGTCAATGTTTTTGTAGTCAATGTTTTAAATTCATTGTGATATTTTGGTGCTAAATTTGTAAATACAGTAGTGTCTCACTTATCCAACATAAACGGGCCAGCAGAACGTTGGATAAGTGAATATGTTGGATAATAAAGAGGGATTAAGGAAAAGCCTATTACACATCAAATTAAGTTATGATTTTACAAATTAAGCACTAAAACATAATGTTTAACAACAAATTTGACAGAAAAAGTAGTTCAATACGCAGTAATGCTATGTAGTAATTACTGTATTTACGAATTTAGCACCAAAATATCACGATGTATTGAAAACATTGACTACAAAAATGTGTTGGATAATCCAGAACGTTGGATAAGCGAGTGTTGGATAAGTGAGACTCTACTGTACAGTAATTACAACATAGCATCACTGCGTATTGAACTACTTTTTCTGTCAAATTTGTTGTATAACATGATGTTTGGTGCTTAATTTGTATAATCATTACCTAATATGATGTTTAATCGGCTTTTCCTGAATCCCTTGTTATCCAACATATTCGCTTATCCAATGTTCTGCTGGCCTGTTTATGGTGGATAAGTGAGACTCTACTGTATATTTATAATCTTATATTATCTGCTTAGAACTGGATTATATGAGGCCCCTTCTACACAGCTGTATAAAATGCACACTGAAGTGAATTATCTGGCAGTGTGGACTCAAGATAATCCAGTTCAAAGCAGATAATATAAGATTATAAATGGATGATATAGCTGTGTGGAAGGGCCTTGAGTCTACACTGCCATATAATCCAGTTCAAATCAGATAATCTGTTTCTTATAGGCAGTGAGGAAGAGGCCTGAGGCCTAACAGTGCCTGTCCCCTGAGCTGAGTAGGTTGCTAGGAGACCAAGAGTTTAGCCTTGTAACTGGCAGCAATAGGATAAAAACCAATTATTGCTCTCCCTCTAATTAGGACTTTATTTTTCTTTTCTTTTTGTTGTATGAACGCAGAGGCATGGATGAGGGGTTGTGTTGCCAAGTTTAGTGTTTCTGGGATGTGTAGTTTTGTTGTTTTGTCCTAGGTCGAAATTTTTTTATCCTTTTATATATATAAATATACCTATGTTGAATTTAAATGGATTTTAGATATTAGTTGGCACAGTGTTAGACTTTGCGAAGCTAATCACTGGGGCCATGATCAAGTACTTAAAAACCCTTATCTCAAAGTGTTCCTAACTGACAATCCAGATTTTTGAAATGACTATCTTTCAAAAGGGCTTTTTCTTCTTTCCTTATTTTATGCAGGTAGTTTGTTCAAATTAAAATCCGGTTAATAAATACTGCAAAAATAAGTGTCCCTGAGATGCTGACAAATTTAGGTTGAGACCAAGGGAGCTTCTCTGGGGTTTTGCTTGCCTGTTAGAGCTTTGTGATGAATGTACAAATCCCTGGTAGCACAGTGTTGGATTAGAGAACTTGTACAATATTATGAAACATACTACCCATGCTTTACAATGGCATGAAAAAGGTCCTTCTTTCTCTCTTTAACCATATGCGCAAAGTTTCTCAGAATGAAAGTCAGTGTCATCTCAGAAACTGCCCACAGAGCTCTCTAGTGAGAATTTCATTACAGTATCTATCTATGGTATGGTATGGTATGGTATGGTATGGTATGGTATGGTATGGTAAGGTTTTGTTGCACAAGCTTGTTCATCTGATCACAATTTTGATATAGTAATAATAGGTATACTCTTTTAGAGATTGTGGGAGCTGAACAGAAAAATTAAGAGAGGAGGAAAATGCTAACAATCCAATGGAATAAGTATTTTGAATGCCCTCATGATGAAAAATCTGTTTTCCTGCATGCAATATTAAAATATACATTTCTTCACAATTCTCAAAGCAAAGACACTGAAAATAAAAGTGGAGTATACCCTTTCCAGAATATCTTTCTAAAAATGCTAGAAATGGGATTATGTGATTTCCCCTGTGCTTTTTTGGCAATGCAGATTCCACAAGTGACACCTCTTGACCTTTTGCTTCTCTAAGAAGCAATGAAGCATGCATTCTCCTTACCTTGCATTCCTGTTGATCAATGGTTCTATGTCATTTGAGAGCACGGTCAATACAGATGAGAAATGGACACCTAGTTGATTTCCTGGGAGACCAAAAGAAAAAAAAAAGGAAAAGAAATCAAAACATTAAGAAGGTGAGCAGCCCATGATTAGTGCCGGAAATTCTGTGTGAGCATGAAACTCTTCTTTTATAGGATAAAACATTTTACCTTCACTTATTATTATAGTTCCTAACTAAGATGAACTATTTTCTCAATTAAAAGAGTAGGTACATAAAAACATTTTGGACCTAAAACAGGAGTAGGCCCTTTTCTTAGAGATATTCAGGAATTATTTTGAAAATGAGATGCTTTAGAACTGAATAGTGCATCTTCAAAACTAAAAGCTCCACCCTCAAATTGGTTGTTCCAATGTTCAAAGGCAATATGACAAAACTCATATGTTTTAGGAATAGACTCAAATGCTGAGATCAGTTGCTCAGTTAAACTCTGTAAGCTCTTTGCACAGAAACAACACATCAGTAAGAAATTTCTGTGTATCTCATATTGTTTTATTCTAACAATGCAGTGATACAATCCCCGCACCAAACTGCATACAATTATTCTAAGTAATAGTATTCCTGGGTTGTTTTTCTTGTGCATTTCTCAAGACTTTCCCCAGACTTCTTCAGTTTTGCAAAAGCAATTTGGCCATTGAAAAATGTAAATTATATATTATATATCATTTTGATTGTGTGATAAAGCTAAAAGAGTTTTTTCATGCATTCAAACATGCTGAAAGTACAGGTCTGCACTTTCTTGTAGGCATGCCTTTGGACCACACAGATGCATGAAAGCAATCCTAAGTAAGCCTAATTGAAAAGAACTAATGAAAGACTAGATTCCCTCATCAAATGAAGGGAGCCTGTCTGTAATCTGCAAACACTGAAAGAGTAAGAAAGAAAGGTATCAAAAGGTGGGAGAAGTATGTACGCCATAATAATTTAGGGGAGGGCTCCATTTGAATGTATTTTCTACTGATCTGAATGGACTTTCCATACAAGAAATCAAGTTGAGAATAGTGTGATGTTTTACTTAGCTTTTCTCTCCCCTGCTCATTTCCTGATTTGCTGTTCTTGGGTGGACTGTTCCATTTGCTCTGATTTTAGGGGTGGAGCTGAAAACTCTCCTGTAGGTTTGGATAAGATGGTTCAGCCCTGCAGCCTGAGAGCTCATCTCTTAGAGGCCTTTTTCCTTCCAATTTCATTCCATATCAGAGCTTCTTAGAGTTAGGTCAGAGAATTGTCTGAGTTCTTTTGGCCTGGCAAACCAAACAGGCAATCTATATCACGTACTTACCTACAGCATAGATAGTATATATCATCACTAGTATCATAGCTTTGTGTGCTTAACTCACCTCATAGCCTTTATGGCTTTTAGTTCTGTACTTACCTTATAGTTACCATATAGCTTGTGCTTGCCATAAAGATATCATAGTCTAAAGAGAGTATTTACCATCAAAAACTAAAGTATTTACCTCACTGCTAGTCTTTACCTCATTGTTATTATAATTTGTTCTTACCTCATAGTCTTTATAGCCTTTAGTTCTATACTTACCTCATAGTCCCTGTAACTTTTAGTTCTGTATTTACCAACATACCACAAAGCCTATAGCATTTTACTATTTTCGGTTCTGTATTTTATCATAATTAGTTTATACTTTACCTCATATTACTTCAAATACTGCAAAGAATTTATTTTCTGTGTGATTAAACTCAAACAACAATCTTTGTTTTCTATTATATGTTATTCTGATTCATTATTCTAGAATCCTGATTGAAGTAACCTTGCCTTTGTTCAATAAAAATATTTTTGTTTATATTTATCTAGTATCCAGAATGTTTATTTTAAGGTTTTGAGGTATCAATCATAGGGTAAACTGACAGTCGCTGAGTAGCCAGACATATAGCCTTCCTCTTCCCTCAGTGTGCCATCACAAATAGATTAATTCATTTTGTAATTTATTAATTTCCTGTAATTTGGAGGTCATTTCATAATTGATGTCTGTTTCCTACAAGTTCCTTACTGGGCTTTTAATGGTTACTTTCTGCCCTCTTACAACTTAGTCTTGTGTGTTCACTGTCATTACAGAACCCAGTCAAGCAAACAGTGCAATCCTTTGAAGCTTAAAGCAAAACTAAACTTTGCCAGGGCCATGCATGGAATGATACCAGTGGAGCAGCCAATGTTGCAAAAGATTGCAATTGGTACAATAGGGTTTAACGTCTTATGAAAACAGTGGTCATGCCATGAAATGGTCCTTCAAACACTGCAAAGCAACAAAACTGGACTTTCTACAGTTTGAACATACAGCTGGGTACCATGGCCACTGCTTACCCCCTGAACCTTTATGGCATATGTGTTTTCAGGCATGTGTTTATCATAATCATAGATACATTATTAAGGTTAATATAGTGGGCCCTTGGTATCTGCTGGGGTTTGGTTCCTCTATAGATACCAAAATCTATGGATCCTCAAGTCTCATTACATTCAATGATGTAGTAAAGTTATGTAACATGGCAAAATCAAGATATATATATATATATATATATATAGAGAGAGAGAGAGAGAGTGAGTGAGTTATGGATAGTGCAATCAATGTGTCCAGAATCCATGGATAAGGAAGGCCAAACATATAATGAGCAAGGAAACCCTATGATTCTATTAGGACAAAGAATTAATCATAGCATTATTTGAACAATGGTAAATGAATCCCAATTTACAATGTTGTGGGAATATACAAACAATAATGATCAGTGGGTTATGCGCTTAGATAACTAAGACCGAGCTCAATCATTAGTAAATATGATATGAACATTTCATTGGAGGATGCTTGGAGGCAGCAGCACCAGTTATGTATGTCGTTCTGCATCCTGTTATCCTCTGGTGCAAGGAAGATGATATAATATTTACAAGCATTTAGAGCAAAATGCTCCAACATTGTTCCGTCCCCCAGGACGATGGTTTGCCTTACTTATTGGTCGTTTGTTTGTTTTCCCTCCTTTGCATTCTGTTTCAGCCTCTGGCTGCAAAAGCCCAGGAAAGGTGGCTTGAAGTCTGCAAGAGCTGGCTGCAGTTTTCTTTGCAATGATTGGTCAAAGAGTACAACATCTTAGGACCGCCCTTTTTACCAGGGTCTAGTCTCCATTTTAGAGTTTCATTCTGGCTATAGTCTTCCAACGTGCTGGAGCTGTGCAAGGCTAACTGGGACAAATCATCCTCAAAACCAGGCCAATCTAAGCCTATCCAAATTAGATAAGTATTGAATTATACTGATCTGGAATAGGAAATCTAGTTAGAGGAGCAGGGTTATTCCATCGCTTCTAGAACTAATCTTTGCTGTAAAGATAGGGAAGGAAAGAGTTTCTCCTTCTAATATAGACAGCGTGATTAGGGTATAGTGGTTTTATAATCACCTTTGCCTTCTGGAACCAGGGATAATTCTGCAACTAAAACCTATGGAAATTTGTTTCATTTTCTGCAACTTTAAGATCTGTGCCAGGTTTACAACCTTGTATGAATAAACATCCTTTTTTGAAGTTCTCCAGACTCAGTCGTTCAATATTTTAGGACAGCTTATAGGGATTTGCAGTTCGCCCGGATAAAGGACGGCACGTTTCAGCTTTATAGTTTTTTTTATTGTCTGGCGGACGGCACAGTTTTGAGGGCGATCAGCGGTTTTTCCGCTTCAGCTAGCTTGCACGGCCATAGAGACTTTGATTTTGTGGTCTGTTGCAGTGAAAGCTTGCTGCCAGGCCGAAAGGCAAGTGAGAGAGTGGGGCTCCATTTCTTCAGCCTCTGCAGTATCCTGCTCTTCAGCTTGCGTGTGTGCGCGTAGCCCTGCGGCTGTTTCTGCAATTGCACGGCTGTGCAAAACCCAGCAATCTACCCCGAGCTCCTTCGGTGGCAGGCATCGAGCCGCGGAGCTCCAGCAGTAGGTCCTGGGCTTACACGGAGGTGGTGAGTCCAGAAGCGCTCGGCCGGGACGGTCGCCTGGCGGTGGTGACCTGCCTCATTGTCCTGCGGTGGTGACCTGCCTCATCGTCCTGCGGTGGTGACCTGCATCATCGTCCTGCGGTGGTGACCTGCCTCATCGTCCTGCGGTGGTGACCTGCCTCATCGACCTGCGGTGGTGACCTCCCTTCACAGCGGGGAGGAGGCGTCTTTTCTCTCCTCCTTTCCAAAGCCAGCCTCGGTGCTCCTTCGGCGGCAGGCCTCGAGCCGCAGAGCACGAGGTGCTTGAAAATTTGGCGAAGTCGCCATTTTGGCAGTTTACGTCACTCGGGCAAGGGAGGTATCAAGTGGCAAGTTGCTGTCAGTTGGCATTTTGCAGCTTGCCCACCAAAGTCTGGCGCCAAAGGTCACAATCTTTGTAAAGTATAGTTACTTAGTGATATATATTGCTATGGTTAAGTGCTGTGAATTGTATTATATATTGAATTTGCCTTTATTGTAAATTTACTTGCAGGTATATTGCATTTGCCTTTGTTGTAAATTTACTTGCTATTAAGAATACATAATGTCTATGCAATTTCAAGATGATGCAGATGGTATACCTCCTTCTGAGGCTGAAAGTAGGAATGAAAGGCCCCAAAGGATAAAGCACCCTTCAGCCAAGATGCTAGCCCATCTAATAGATGAAAAGGAGCTCCTCCATGTGAGGTTAGGTTCGGCATGGGAGCGAATTGTAACATTAATGGACAGAATTGAGAGCTTGGGTATTACAAGGGTGCCATCCATATTACAGACAGACCTTGAAGAGACCTTCGGTATTTGGAGGGGTTTGGTGTCTAAGATAGTCCAGGTCCTCGAGCGCATTAACGCCAAGGATTCAGAGTTAGAAATAGTGAGTGTCTTAGCTGACACTAATGAGAAAGAAAATAAGGTGAGGGCAATTCTAGATGCCTTGGAATTTAGTTCTCCATCTCTTAATCTAAGGTCTGAGCCAAAAGGAAATCAGTCTTCCTTATGCAGCCATGAGACCAATCTTTTAAAATCACCTGCTGTGGCACTTAGTCTTAAGTCCAACCGCTCTAGCCAGGTATCTAAGCTAAGGGAGTGTGCATCATCTAAACATAGCCACTCTAGCAAGTCTTCTGCTGCTGGGAGTGCCATCTCTTCCCTAGCTGCCTTGCACATTAAGGAGGCTGCACGTCTAGAGCTAAAGAGCAAGGTAGCGGGGGCGGAGGCTGATGCTAAGGCAGCTGATCTCACCCTTCCCTTTAAAGAAGAAGAGCAACGACTGCAAATAGAACAGGCCCGTAGACAAAGCGAAATGCAAATAGAACAGGCCCGTAGACAAAGCGAAATGCAAATAGAACAGGCCCGTAGACAAAGCGAAATGCAAATGGAACAGGCCCAAAGGCAAGGTGAAATAGAAATGCTTAGAATAAGGATGGATGCTACTGCCAAAAAGGTAAGGGCTGAGACTTTGGCCAAGGCCCTAATTGAGCCACTCACAGAAGAAAATGTAAGTCAGTTGCCGAAGCAGGACCCTTCTTCCAAGGTGCTTGTGCATCTTAATAGCTTAAACAGCCAGTTTTCGGATGAGGAACAGGAAGACTTCTCTCCTTACCCAGAGCAGGGCCCCAAAGTCACTTTTGAGTTTCCTGCAGAGCAGAGCGTCATAGCGGGGAGCTCACCCTTGCCCGAGCTACCTGTGCCTCCTGCTAAATCCCTAGGTCAGTCAATCAGGGCCTCAAGGCCAAGTGCTAGTTGGCCCTTACAGACAGCTGCACAGGGAGCCACCGATTCGTCAGTGGTCGATGTCATCCCTCCAAGAGGCCAAAGGTTGACGCAAGGTACACGGTGGGAGTCCACTCCACAACAGCAAACTCCTCAATTGTTCCCTTCGACGCCAGAGTCCCAGCTTGTCTCCATCATCAGAAGCCCCAGAAGAGATCTTAAGGACAAGGGTGTCGAAAAGTTTTCGGACAAGCCTGAGGAATTTCTTCTCTGGAAGGCCACCTTCCAGAGAGCAATCAGAGACTTAAAGTTATTGCCTGAGGAAGAACTGACTCTTCTGGCTGCATGGTTGGGCCCAGCCTCATCCTCACAAGTTAAGAAGATCTACGCAGCCCACGTAGCCGATCCCGACAAAGCCCTGGAAAAGGCCTGGGCCAGGTTGCAGCAGAGGTATGGGGCCAGCACAGAGATTGAAGCATCTCTTATGGACAAGCTCCAAAGGTTCCCAGCTTTGAAACTCAAAGACTTCAAACTCTTGTGGGACCTCAGCGATCTCCTTACGGAATTAGAGTCGGCCAAGGAGAATCCAGAACTGCCCGGTTTGAAGTGCCTCGATCAGCACCTGTCCCAGAGGCAGATCTTGACCAAGCTGCCCTTCACTTTGCAAGAACGCTGGGGACAGGAGGTCTTCAACTACAAGGAGGCCCACTCCCAGGCATACCCTCCATTTTCTCATTTGGTCCAGTTCATCACCAGGGCGGCCAGAGAAAGGAATGATCCGCAGACGGGCCTCCCCACCTTATACCAAGGGACCCAGCCAGAGAAGGCACCTAAAGTGGAGAAAAAACCATCCAGAGAGGCCAAAAGACCGGTTAGTGTTAAGGCTGTTGAAACTCAGCACAGGGCCAACGAATCCAAGTCAGAGGTGAAGGAGGTGCTCTGCCCCATTCACCAAAAGCCTCACAGTTTGGCCAACTGCCGGGAATTTGGCAAGAAGCCTTATAAAGAAAGACAACAGATTGTACAGAAGCTGGGCATATGTTTTAGGTGCTGTGGAGCAACTCCTCACTTTGCATCCAACTGCAAAGAGGACGTCAAATGCGCAAGGTGTAACAGCCTTAAGCATTGCACCGCGATGCACAACTCTGACGCTGTCTCCCGCGCCAAAGGGGACACGTCTTCCAAAGAAGGGTCATCTACTGAAGCCACCAACATGCAGACCGCGTCACGGATGCAGGAGGATGCTCCATCGGTCGCCTGTACTGAACTATGCTCTGACGTGCACCAGTTCAGAGTCTGCCATCCCATCTGCCTAGCAGATGTATATCCAGCCAGAAGACCTTGGCTTAAAAAGAGACTTTACGTGGCTTTGGATTCACAAAGCGACGCCTCCCTGGCGACTCCAGAGTTTTTCCAACTGTTTGACATAAAAACCCAGACGGTCGACTACACCATGTCCACCTGTGTAGGGAAGAAGAAGTTGCAGGGTCGCATAGCATCCGGCTTTGTTGTCTCCTCTTGTGACCAGAAGAGACTGTTCGAGTTACCAGACCTCATTGAGTGTTCCTCTATTCCCCGGAACAAAAGGCAGATTGTCACCAGAGAAGTCGTGGAAGCCCATCCTCACTTGCGAAAGCTGAAGAACGCCTTACCTGCTTTCCGTCCAGATGTGGACATTGCCCTTCTGCTTGGTGCGGACTGTCCGAACTTGTTCTATGTGAACGACCAAGTTAAGGGACCTCCAGGGGCGCCCATTGCTCAGCTGCTACCACTAGGCTGGACAGTTACAGGCCCGGTGTGCATAAATAGGATGCACCCTCCATCGTCGGTGGGCACTCGTCAAGCGCACGTGCTTCAAGGCAGTCGCCCCACACTAATGCATAGCTGTTTGAGTCATATCTCGGTCTATTGTCAGGGGATAACACCAGAGTATTCTTCCATCTTTGAAGTCTCCGAAAGGGATGAAACTACAGCGCTTTCCAAAGATGAACAGAGGTTTTTAGAGATCATGAACTCTCAAGTTTCCCGGAGTCCCGAGGGAAATTGGATAGCCCCTCTGCCTTTTAAAGCAGAAAAACCCACTTTGCCAAACAACAGGCATGTGGCAGAAAATAGACTCTGGTCACTGAAGAAGAAGATGCAGAAAGACCCCAAGGTAAAGGAGCAAATCGTTGGCTTTATGGAAGACATGTTCCAAAGTAACTACGCCGAGGTCTCTGATCAAAGTGAGGTCAATGAAGAAAACTGGTTCCTGCCTTTCCATAAAGTCACGCATCCCCAAAAGCCTAACAAGGTCCGAATTGTATTCGATGCCAGTGCCGCATGCCAAGGCATTTCTCTTAATAATGTTTTGCTAAAGGGACCAGATCTTTTAAACAGTTTGCTCGGAGTCATCTTGAGATTTAGAGAGAAAGAGTTTGCTGTTATTGCAGACATCCACAAGATGTTTTACGCCTTTTTAGTTCGTCCTGATCATCGCAGGTACCTCAAGTTTTTGTGGTACGCGGACACTCAAAATTTGTGTGACGTTCGGGTTTTTCAGATGCGCGTACATGTCTTTGGAAATACCCCGTCTCCAGCCGTTGCAAACTACTGCCTCAAAAGAACCGCAGATGAGTTTGGGCACCAGTTCAGTCCAGAAGTCGCCAGCATAGTTAACCACAACTTCTACGTGGATGATCTTCTGGTTTCGTTTGACTCCGTTCATCAAGCCATCCAAATAGTGCATGAGCTGCAGGCTTTGTTAAAAGGTGCCAACATTCGCCTGCACAAACTATTATCCAACAGCAGACAAATCTTGCAAGCCTTTCCCTCCGAAGACTTAGCGGAAAGCAATGTTAATACAGAATTGCCCGAGTCCGTTCCAGAGGTGAAAGTTTGCAAGATGACCACAGAAATCAAGATGGGCCAAAGATCTTGCCTGGAACCACACCGTTTTGAATGTTTTTCGGAGTGGCACAGTCTTCTTAGAGCAGTTGCTAGGCTTATACATCGTTTAGCTTGCAAAGATAGTGAGCCTTTACAGGTCCAGGATATGATAAAGGCTAAGAGCGTCATATTCAAGTCAGTACAGAGATCTGCTTTCAAGCAGGAAATAGCTAGGCTAGAGCAAGGGCTCAACATCCCTAATCAAAGTCTTCTAAATGAGTTAAACCCATTTCTAGACAAGGAGGGTATTTTGAGAGTTGGAGGAAGGTTAGCC